>NW_022610838.1:40000-193519 GCF_000309985.2 Brassica rapa
TGGTTGAATGACTTAGGATTCGGTAGGCAGGTTCATATCTTTTTATAAGTATATTGTCCGAGGTTTATCTATGTTCTAGGAACCAAGCCAAGCATTGTAGAATCGACCAGTTTTATTTTCGGTTATTATTAATGCTTATCTGTTTGTGGTTTCAGGAACTAAGGATGGTTCTGGTCAAGCCAAGGAGCCGTGAAGGCTCGGTCAGTGAGAGGCTGTGTAACGTGTGGTTAGATGATGCTAGGGATGAACTAGTGATTGTCTATGAAACGGTTAAGAAGTTGTGTATCGGATCTCATGTTTCTAAGTAATATATTTTATACACATTTATATTTCGTTGTGCTATCTGTTCATTTGTTTTAGAACCTCAGATTCGAACATGACTTAGTAAAGGAAAGACTTAAAATGAATCAAACAAGAAAAGAAATTGATTAAGTAGCATACGGCTCCAGGCGTTAGAAGTTGGTATCAGTGCATGCTTGATTCTAGGATAGTTGGGTTATGTAGTCCACACACACGCAGCCAGCTGTTTCAGTCTCACAGTGAGGTTTTATAGTTGTACTAACAATGTCTGAATCCTTAGGCTGGGAAAAGAAAATCGTGAAAAACCCAAAGGAGTAAGAAAACGGCCGGTCAGTCAAGTAAAGCGGCCGCGGACGGAGCTAATCTGTCCGGGTTACCAACCGAGCCGGCTGCGACTAACACCGGGGATGTGTTACCGACTGACCAGTCCAATCTTACGGGAACGCAACCAGAAGGTCAGCAACATCAGGAAAGTGACGAGGAAGTAGAATCCTCGAATGCTAACCATGATGGTGACCAGCGTGAGCAAAGGGCCGAGGGAACGGCCAACGTGCCCGCAGCACTGTCCCGAGAGGACTTATTAGAGGCCATGAAAGTAATGGGTAACTAGGTGGCGGCTATGACTCAGCTGTTCACTCCACTAGTGAATTCATTAGTTGGTCAAGCTACACCTGTAGCTACGGCTACACTTATTGCTACGGGTCCAGCTGTGGATGCGGTTGAGGTGATCATGATTGATCCACCGGAAAGGTTTGTAAAGAAGGTTGAATATCTGAGCTTGATTCAACATCTATCCAGATTGGGTACGAAGCAATTCTCAGGTAGCACCGACCCTTGTTGGGGTCAAAATCGGTCACGACGAAATCAATATCTGAAAGTCCGTAAAAATCAGAATGAACATTTTTACAAAAAAGTAATCCTCGTAAAGATATCTTTACGAAGAGCCTTGCGGTAAAATCTTGTTCAAATCTCAATCGAATCACTAAATATGATTGTCTGAAGGCAACAGACATGTATCCAAATCGGCCGCGGACAAGCTCGAGTATGGCAATCGGACCGCAGATAAGCCAAGCTCGATCGATACGCCGTGACCAAGCATCCACACAGCTCGCTCGCTACGTAGCGACTGAGCGTCCGTTCCACTCGGTCGCTACGTAGCGACCGAGCTCGAGCCAAGCTCGGTCGCTACGTAGCGACCGAGCATCCGTCCCGCTCGGTCGCTACGTAGCGACCGAGCTCAAGCCAAGCTCGGTCGCTACGTAGCCACCGAGCATCCGTCCCGCTCGGTACCTACGTAGCGACCGAGCTCGAGCCAAGCTCGGTCGCTACGTAGCCACCGAGCATCCATCCTGCTCGGTCGCTACGTGGCGACCGAGTGTCCGTTTCGCTCGGTCGCTACGTAGCGACCGCGCGTCCGTCCCGCTTGGTCGCTACGTAGCAACCGAGCTCTTCCGAAACGTCGATACAACACCAGTCCATGCATTCTCGTCTGTCCTTCGATGCTATATCCCGAAGACCGTAGCGAACTCAGTTCATGTTTTCCGCCATTCTAAATCATCGATCAAACTTTGCGGTAAAAACCACGGAATGTCCGTTCTTTATCGAAAGAAGTCGCAATAAACGTTTCGAGTTGGAATACGGCCCAAAGGGGCCTAAGACACGACTCGAGGCCCATCTTAGGATTTCTTAACCAAAAGCCGGTAAACCGCCTACGGTTTATGCTTGGTTCGCAAGGGAAGATAAATGTCAAGTTTCCGCAGATAAATACGGAATTTTGAAGGTAATTACGAAGATCGGAAAAAATGGAATATCTCCATTTTATGCTATGACGGCTTAAGGGCAGAAGAGTAAAAGCGTAAACCAACCTTGGAGCTAGTATATAAGGAGTCCTAGGCGAGAGGCATGGGAGAACTTTTTAGACTCGGAATTCTTTGCACTTAGAAACTTTAGGCTTTATTCTCGACAAGTTAGGTTTCTATGACTGGCACTCAATTACTAGACGAACTCGCCCAGGCAGTTCGGTCTCTTGTCCATCTCTATCAATTGAACTACGTTCGGCTTGATCCTCGAAAGGGGTACGTAGGCAGCCTTTAACAAGGTTCAGTCCGAAACCAATCAAAAACCTTTTATGTATCTTTTTCGTCTTTTGTTATCGAGCTGTGACTCAACTAGGTTTGAGCTTTTAGGCCGTTAGAACTAAGTAACTCGCTGACAGCCTTTGCGGCCAAAGCTTTTATGATCCCTTGTAATGATCACAACGCTGTTACGCGGACTCGAAATAAGATCTACTGTTTTCTCTAAACTCGTTTGTTATCTTTTCATGATTTCCGCATATATTCGATCACTTGTCGTTGACTCTCGCAGAGATCCGGGACCTCTGGGAAATTAGGGTTTTCCTAGTTTCTTTATTTAAATGGAAATCAACAGTGCAAATTTCGGTTCCCACAGTTTGGTGCTAGAAGGAGGGGGGGGGGGGTTACGGATTACTCTTACACATGGCCACAAAACGCTTGATCGAAACGATGTCTGGATATATTAAAGACAAACTCGCAGCACTGACTGCTCCTATGGTTAACGCTTACGCAAACGCCGCATTGTTCAGCAAAATCGAAAACTTAGTCGCGATCTTCCGCCACAGGAAGAACACAAAAACAAGCTCGTGATTTCTCTTTCTAAACATAAAGGGAAACGATAAATCTTATCAAACCCCGTAAGTTTGGCTCATTACCGAACAAAAGAAATCTCGATGCGTAAGGATTTTACCAAAACACGTTTTCCGAAAACATTTCGGAAGGATAAAACTTGTTCTCCCAAAAACCGCTGAAAAACCCATAGGTTAATCGCGGAAAAAAGAAACACAACAAAACGATTACAGAGCTCGGTCGCTACGTAGCGACCAAGCACGCACACTGCTTGGTCGCTACGTAGCGACCAAACACGCACAAGGCTCCGTCGCTACGTAGCGACCGAGCACGCACACGCTGCTCGGTCGCTACGTAGCGACCGAGCACGCACACGGCTCGGTCGCTACGTAGCGACCGAGCACACACACTACTCGGTCGCTACGTAGCGACCGAGCACGCACACGCTTCTACGTAGCGACCGAGCACGCACACTACTCGGTCGCTACGTAGCGATCGAGCACGCACACGCTTCTACGTAGCGATCGAGCACGCACACGGATCGGTCGCTACGTAGCGATCGAGCACGCACACTGCTCGGTCGCTACGTAGCGACCGAGCACGCACACGCTGCTCGGTTGCTACGTAGCGACCGAGCACACACACTGCTCGGTCGCTACGTAGCGACCAAGGACGCACACCGCTTGGTCGCTCGACCGAGCTCAAGCCAACTCTCCACTCGCTACGTAGCGACCTGTAAGGCCTCAGAAGGGTCCTCCTTTGAGTTCTCTTTTGAATCCTCATCGAAATGCTTTTCGTTTCGTCTCAATCGGAGTTTCTGTTGAGATTTTACGACGAAAACAAGTAGGACTCTTCTTGGCTTGCTTCCACTCGCTACGTAGCGACCTGTCAGACCTTTAGTCGCTATGTAGCGACCTGTAAGGCCTCATAAAGGTCCTCCTTTGGGTTCTTTTTTGAATCCTCATCGAAACGCCTTTTGTTTCGTCTCAATCGGAGTTTCCGTTGAGATTTTACGACGAAAACAAGTAGGACTCTTCTTGGCTTGCTTCCACTCGCTACGTAGCGACCTGTCAGACCGTCAGTCGCTACGTAGTGACTTGTAAGGCCTCAGAAAGGTCCTCCTTTGGGTTCTCTTTTGAATCCTCATCGAAACGCTTTTCGTTTTGGTTCAATCGGAGTTTCCGTTGAGATTTTACGACGAAAACAAGTAGGACTCTTCTTGGCTTGCTTCCACTTGTACGTAGCAGCCTGTCAACAGTGCAAATTTCGGTTCCCACAGTTTGGCGCTAGAAGGAGGGGGGGTTACGGATTACTCTTACACATGGCCACAAAACGCTTGATCGAAACGATGTCTGGATATATGAAAGACAAACTCGCAGCACTGACTGCTCCTATGGTTAACGCTTACGCAAACGCCGCATTGTTCAGCAAAATCGAAAACTTAGTCGCGATCTTCCGCCACAGGAAGAACACAAAAACAAGCTCGTGATTTCTCTTTCTAAACATAAAGGGAAACGATAAATCTTATCAAACCCCGTAAGTTTGGCTCATTACCGAACAAAAGAAATCTCGATGCGTAAGGATTTTACCAAAACACGTTTTCCGAAAACATTTCGGAAGGATAAAACTTGTTCTCCCAAAAACCGCTGAAAAACCCATAGGTTAATCGCGGAAAAAGGAAACACAACAAAACGATTACAGAGCTCGGTCGCTACGTAGCGACCAAGCACGCACACTGCTTGGTCGCTACGTAGCGACCAAACACGCACAAGGCTCCGTCGCTACGTAGCGACCGAGCACGCACACGCTGCTCGGTCGCTACGTAGCGACCGAGCACGAACACGGCTCGGTCGCTACGTAGAGACCGAGCACACACACTGCTCGGTCGCTACGTAGCGACCGAGCACGCACACGCTGCTCGGTCGCTACGTAGCGACCGAGCACGCACACGCTTCTACGTAGCGATCGAGCACGCACACGGATCGGTCGCTACGTAGCGATCGAGCACGCACACTGCTCGGTCGCTACGTAGCGACCGAGCACGCACACGCTGCTCGGTTGCTACGTAGCGACTGAGCACACACACTGCTTGGTCGCTCGACCGAGCTCAAGCCAACTCTCCACTCGCTACGTAGCGACCTGTAAGGCCTCAGAAGGGTCCTCCTTTGAGTTCTCTTTTGAATCCTCATCGAAATGCTTTTCGTTTCGTCTCAATCGGAGTTTCTGTTGAGATTTTACAACGAAAACAAGTAGGACTCTTCTTGGCTTGCTTCCACTCGCTACGTAGCGACCTGTCAGACCTTTAGTCGCTATGTAGCGACCTGTAAGGCCTCATAAAGGTCCTCCTTTGGGTTCTTTTTTGAATCCTCATCGAAACGCCTTTTGTTTCGTCTCAATCGGAGTTTCCGTTGAGATTTTACGACGAAAACAAGTAGGACTCTTCTTGGCTTGCTTCCACTCGCTACGTAGCGACCTGTCAGACCGACAGTCGCTACGTAGTGACTTGTAAGGCCTCAGAAAGGTCCTCCTTTGAATCCTCATCGAAACGCTTTTCGTTTTGGTTTAATCGGAGTTTCCGTTGAGATTTTACGACGAAAACAAGTAGGACTCTTCTTGGCTTGCTTCCACTTGTACGTAGCAGCCTGTCAGACCGTCAGTCTTTACGTAGCTACCTGTAAGGCCTCAGAAAGGTCCTCCTTAGGGTTCTCTTTTGAATCCTCGTCGCAACACTTTTTGTTTCGTCTCAATCGGAGTTTCCGTTGAGATTTTACGACGAAAACCAGTAGGACTCTTTCTGGCTAGCTTCCACTCGCTACGTAGCGACCTGTCAGACCCCCAGCTCGCTACATTGCGACCTTTAAGGCTTCAAAAAGATCCTCCTTTGTGTTCTCTTTTGAATCCCGATCGAAACGCTTTTCGATTCGTCTCAATCGGAGTTTCCGTCGAGATTTTACGACAAAAACAAATAAGACTCGTCTAAACTCCTTCGCTTGCTCCTACTCGCCCTTACCTCCAGCTTTGTATTCTCCTTCAAGTCTGGATCGAAACGTCTCTTGTTTCTACCGGAGTTACCATTGAAACTTTACGATAAAAAAAAAACGCAAAGACTTGTTTTCTCGCATGGATTCAGATTAATTGTATAAAACGGCAACGGTTAACTTAACATCTTCGCCGCCTTAACTATACGATTACGTTGAACCTTTTTACAAAAATCGACGTCTTATCTAAGGAGAAGATAACAGTCAAGTTCGGAACATAAATGTCAAGTTTCAAAGGATAAACACCAATATCGGAAATGGCGAACATACACAAGAAGAGGAAAGGGAAATGAGCAAGCAAAACTGAGAAGAGACAAAACTGCATCTTCGAGAGAACTAAGGTATTTCCGACTTGAAATTTTTGAAATCAGACTTGGAATTTTCGTAGGAAATTACTTTGAGGCTGCCATAGAACTTTAGGGAACGTAAAACCTAGGCGGATAGTCTAGCGAACTAAGTTTTAAGCGAATTTTCCTGTCTCGATATATTCTTCGATAATTGTTCATCCAGATCTTGCAAACCGATCTAAACTCTCCGAAAGTCGAGAAACGATTGCCACGCATATCAAGCTCGCTTCCTAAAGAGAGAAAAAGTTAGAGACATGAACGTCGTCTTAAAACCGATTCGTTTCTGGCAATTTTCTCGGAACCGACATATCCCAAGTCGTCAACGTGGAAATAACCAAATCACAGTCCAAGCGTCGTCTATAAACCGTCCCGAATTATCGATCATTCCAAACATCAGAAGAAGAAACATACACAACCCTTCAAAGTATCGTTTCAACCGTTTTCTTTCGTAAAAAAGAAAGGGGGGAGTAGGTACGTATACTGTACTCGTATACTCCCAAACTTCAAAAAACTTCTGCAAATCGTCAAGAATAGGCAAACGACAATCTTAATATTCGTCTAAACGCTGGCAACATATCCAGACGATCATGAACATAATCTCAAAAACTATACATCATTTCTTGTCGCAATCATGCGTACAGAAAACTTGTACCAATATCAAACTGAAACTCGACGATTAGCCAAAGTATTGAAGCCTTTTCCGGCTTCAGAAAGCCAGTTTCGTTTTAAAAATTTCTACGAGGAATCTTCAATCACCAAAGCATTTCTTTCAGTTTCCGTTGTACCAAGTATGTCATGGAAAAGCATCGAAAACATTTTCGACGAAGAAAACTCGAGAATAGATGTAGCATCGTGCACATTAAAAGGAGCACGGAAAATCTAAACTTTTTGAAAATTGACCAAGTTCAATACGCTCCAAAATTCACTTTAAGCCCGCAACGTTTTACCTATAATACGCGACATGTAAGGAAAAAAATTCGTAACAAAGCTTCTAGAGCTATACGAAACATCCTCAAAAATGCACAAAATAGATCTCGGAAGGCGAACACTTCAAAAAACATTATGAAGGAAAACGCTTATTCCCATGGATAAATTTGCGCTACACCTCAATCCTAGTTCCTCGATCGAAAATCAAATTATTAGCATCCAAACAGGAACAACAATTTTTGCTGCGAACATCCGTAGTCAAACAAGAACGTTTCTCAAACGCAGGGCTCAGACTAAACCCTTGCAACATCGCGAAACATGTTCAAGCCCGCGGACATTTCAAGCACAAAACACGGCATACGAAAGAATAACAAATCTTCAGCATCGCGAGACGTCGCAGACGCCTGAAGATTCGTTCTTCAACGAAATTTCCTTCCTCGATAAAATCATTTTCTTGGAAGACCAGACAGTCATACGCACTAACATCTTCTCAAAACATATCCTTCGCGAAGACTCAAAACGGTATTTTTACCATTAAGTTTGTTGCTGATCACAACAAGCTCTCAACGTCCTAAACAGACTTAGCCATCTCGTAGAGATGACTCTCGTACATCCGACACAAGGATAATAGCGCTATAAAAGAAATCCAAAATTTTTGGTCAGCACTTCCAGGAGGCTTAAAAATTGTCCTTGGATAGATGCTCGGTTCAAACCATACAAGTCGTATAAGCCGAGAACCTATCGCGGACTTTAAATCGGTATGGAATCAGGATGAAACTGAAACGGGATACGTAAGTCGAATTAGTCATCGCACCCTCTAAAACCAGGAGTAAACCTAGGTCTTGCCCTAAACCCAGCGCATTGGTCTCTAACATCTCTAGGAATAGTATCAAACACCCTGATACGAGATCCCAAAATT
The DNA here is from genome assembly GCF_000309985.2 of Brassica rapa. NCBI lineage: Eukaryota > Viridiplantae > Streptophyta > Magnoliopsida > Brassicales > Brassicaceae > Brassica > Brassica rapa. The sequence goes on from NW_022610838.1 coordinate 48,174, forward strand.
TGTCTCTTTGCCAATATTCGAAAATCTTCAGAAATTCCGCAAGTTTACACACTGCAGAAAACTCTCGAAACAGATTACGGATATAGCAGTTCACACAGAGTTAGATTACGAGATGTCAACTCGTAGTCTTCCTTCTACACCCATACAAAATGCCATCGGCAGCAACACGCCTTATAACCGCTACATAAAAACTAGACCGTAAAGGTCTCGCTGGAAAACTAGTCATAAGAACCTTAACTCCAAGACGAACTACGAAAGGCTTGATCCCTTCAACAAGGGTACGTAGGCAGCCGTCATAAGGCGCAGCCCCAATCTTATCGCGTTCTACTTTCAGAAGAGCGAGAAGACCACTTTTCACTTACCTTTTCAACCATTAATTCCGCCTAACTCACCTTACTTACCTAACTTGCCAAGCCACTCGCTAGAACCTCACGCTAGAAGCTCGTGGTTCTAACGAGCTGGGGGGCTAACTGTTGGGGTCAAAATTGGTCACGACGAAATCAATGTCTGAAAGTCCGTAAAAATCAGCATGAACATTTTTACGAAAAAGAAATCCTCGTAAAGATATCTTTACGAAGAGCCTTGCGGTAAAATCTTGTTCAAATATCAATCGAATCACTAAATACGATTGTCCGAAGGCAACGGACATGTATCCAAATCGGCCGCGGACAAGCTCGAGTATGGCAATCGGACCGCAGACAAGCCAAGCTCGATCGATACGCCGTGACCAAGCATGCACACAGCTTGGTCGCTACGTAGCGACCGAGCTCAAGCCAAGCTCGGTCGCTACGCAGCGACCGAGCGTCCGTCCCGCTCGGTCGCTATGTAGCGACCGAGCTCGAGCCAAGCTCGGTTGCTACGTAGCGACCGAGCGTCCATCCTGCTCGGTCGCTACGTAGCGACCGAGCTCTTCTGAAACGTCGATACAACACCAGTCCATGCATTCTCGTCTATCCTTCGATGCTATATCACGAAGACCATAGCAAACTCAGTTCATGTTTTCCGCCATTCTAAATCATCGATCAAACTTTGCGGTAAAAACCGCGGAAAGTCTGTTCTTTATCGAAAGAAGTCGCAATAAACGTTTCGAGTCGGAATACGGCCCAAAGGGGCCTAAGACACGACTCGAGATCCATCTTACGATTTCTTAACCAAAAGCCCGTAAACCGCCTATGGTTTACGCTTGATTCGCAAGGGAAGATAAATGTCATGTTTCCGCGGATAAATACGGAATTTTGAAGATAATTACGAAGATCGGAAAAAATGGAATATCTCCATTTTATGCTATGACGGCTTAAGGGCAGAAGAGTAAAAGCGTAAACCGACAATGGAGCTAGTATATAAGGAGTCCTAGGCGAGAGGCATGGGAGAACTTTTTAGACTCGGAATTCTATGCACAAAGAAACTTTAGGCTTTATTCTCGACAAGTTAGGTTTCTATGATTGGCACTCAATTACTTGACGAACTCGCCCAGGCAGTTCGGTCTCTTGTCCATCTCTATCAATTGAACTACGTTCGGCTTGATCCTCGAAAGGGGTACGTAGGCAGCCTTTAACAAGGTTCAGTCTGAAACCAATCAAAAACCTTTTATGTATCTTTTTCGTCTTTTGTTATCGAGCTGCGACTCAACTAGGTTTGAGCTTTTAGGCCGCTAGAACTAAGTAACTCACTGACAGCCTTTGCGGCCAAAGCTTTTATGATCCCTTGTAATGATCACAACGCTCTTATGCGGACTCGAAATAAGATCTACTGTTTTCTCTAAACTCGTTTGTTATCTTTTCATGATTTCCGCATATATTCGGTCACTTGTCGTTGGCTCCCGCAGAGATCCAGGACCTCTGGGAAATTAGGGTTTTCCTAGTTTCCTTATTTAAACGGAAATCGACAGTGCAAATTTCGGTTCCCACAACCCTGTGGAGGCAGATGAGTGGAGGAGTAGGCTAGTCCAAAAATTCCAATCAACTCGCTGTCCAGAGGATTACAGGCGAGACATTGCGGTTCACTTCCTGGAAGGGGACGCGCATAATTGGTGGCTTGCAGTGGACAAGCGCACCAATGGAAGTCTCACAAGTTTTGCGGATTTTGAAGTTGAATTCAACCGCAAATACTTTCCTGCTGAGGCTTTGGATCGTCTGGAAGCTAAGTTTCTAGATTTGGTCCAAGGCCGCAGGACCGTACGGGAGTATGAAGAGGAGTTCAACCGACTCAGACGGTTCGTTGGAAGAGAGCTGGAGGACGAGTCAGTCCAGGTCCGTAGGTTCATCCGAGACCTAAGGCCGGAACTGAAGACCCACTGCTCGATCCGCACTTTCAACACCGTCGGAGAACTGGTGGAAATGGTAGCTTTGTTGGAGTCTAACTTGGCTGAAGAAGCTAAGCTTAAGGCTAAGCCACAGTCTGGCCCATTGGGCAAGACTAATGATAAAAAGAGAAAATGGGACCAGGTGGACGGAGGAAGGACCTCTGGTGGCCAACCTGCGTGTTCCAAATGTGGACGGAACCATCTCGGTGAGTGCTGGAAGGCCATGGGGGCTTGTGTTTGTTGTGGCAAGATGGACCATGGGGTTCAAAACTGTCCTCGACCGAACCCGTCTGGTAGAAGCGGCACGATGACTTGTTTCCATTGTGGCCAGCAAGGACATTTCCAATCGGAGTGTCCCATGCTGCAAAAAAGTCAGGGGAAGGGCCGTGGAGACTCAGGCAAGGCGTCCCAAGGCAAACCAACCACAACACCGAGGGTGTATGAACTGTCACGAGACGACAGAGCTTCCAGATCTTTTTATTCGATCTCTGGTAATTTCTAAATTTATCTTTTTACATTCAAGTAGTAATGCTTGGTCTGGAACTTAGAATGGTCTAGGGATTCTGATGAGGGTCTCTGATAGGAACCCTCATGGTCGGTGGGGTAAAAACCCACCTGCTTTTCGACACAGGGGCTACACATAGTTTTGTGAGTCCGGGACTGGTCGGAAAGGGTCTGTTATGTCAGGATACTGGTGATAATTTTAGGATAGTGAGGGCGGCCGGTGGGCAAGCCATGAACTCACTAGGTCTCATGTCGAATATCCTAGTACAGATCCAGGGAAAGGTCTTCCCTGTGAATCTGGTATGTGTCCACCTACAGAATCAAGAAGTGATCTTAGGTATGGATTGGTTGGGAAAGTGCCAAGCCACTCTCGATTGCCATAAGGGTCGTGTGCAATTCGAGAATGGACTTCACCCGGTAGAGTACCAAGGTCTGTGTCAGGCTCAATAGAAAGTGGTTTCAGCAGTTTGAGCGATTTGGATGCTGGAACAGGGTTGTCAGTCATTCTTGGCTACAATTACAACTACAGAGCCTGACACTTCTGGTTTTCTGTTAGACCCACGCAAGGATTCGTTGGTGTCCGAGTTCCAGGATGTGTTTCAGGCGCTACATGAATGTCTAGGGGAATCTGATGGGGGCCTCTGTTAGGAACCCTCATGATTGGTGGTGTGGAAACCCACGTACTTTTCAACACAGGGGCTACACATAGTTTTGTGAGTCCAGGACTGGTCGGAAAGGGTCTGTTCTGTCTGGACGCTGGAGATAATTTTGGGATAGTGAGGGTGGCCGGAGGGCAAGCCATGAACTCACTAGGTCTCATGTCAAATATCCCACTGTCAATACAGGGAAAGGTATTCCCTGTGGATTTGGTCTGTGTCCACCTAAGGAATCACGAAGTGATCCTAGGTATGGACTGGTTGGTAAAGTATCGGGCCACTCTCGATTGCCATAGAGGTCGTGTGCAATTGGAGACTGGGCTTCGACCGATCCAGTACCAATGTCTGTGTCCGGCTCAAGAGAAAGTAGTGGTTTCAGCAGTTCGAGCGATTCGGATGTTGGAACAGGGTTGTCAGTCCTTTTTGGCTACAATTACAACTACAGAGCCGGGCAGTTCTATCTGTCTGAAAGACCTTTCAGAGGATTCGTTGGTGTCGAAGTTCCCAGATGTGTTCCAGGTACCTCAGGGTGTCCCCCCTTATAGGTCCGATCCCTTTCTGATTGAACTGGAACCGGGGACAGCTCCGCTGTCCAAGAGTCCGTATCGAATGGCTCCGGCCGAGATGGCCGAGCTAAAGAAGCAATTGGAAGAATTGCTTGACAAGGGGTTCATACGGACAAGTAGGTCCCCTTGGGGTGCACCAGTCCTCTTTGTGAAAAAGAAGGATGGTAGCATGCGTGTGTGCATCGACTATCGAGGGTTGAATAGGGTAACTGTGAAGAACAAATACCCGTTACCTAGGATAGACGAGCTGTTGGATCAGCTGAAAGGAGCTAAGTGGTTTTCTAAAATCGATTTGGCCTCGGAATATCATCAGATTCCTATAGAGCCAAACGACATTAGGAAGACAGCATTCAGGACCAGGTAAGGCCATTACGAATTCGTAGTGATGCCGTTCGGTCTGACCAATGCACCAGCAGCATTCATGAAAATGATGAACAGCGTGTTCCGGGACTTCTTGGATGAATCAGTGATCATCTTCATTGATGATATCCTGATCTACTCCAAGGACGAGGAATCTCATCGGAAACATTTGAGAGCCGTGCCGGAACGATTACGAGAGCACAAACTTTTTGCTAAACTCAGCAAGTGCAGTTTTTGGCAAAAGAGTATTGGGTTCCTCGGTCATATTGTTTCTGACCAGGGCGTCTCAGTGGATCCAGAGAAGATCAGGGCAATCAAGGATTGGCCCCAACCACACAGTGCCACGGAAGTTAGAAGCTTCCTAGGGCTGGCAGGTTACTCTAGGAAGTTTGTGAAGGGATTTGCAAGTTTGGCTCAACCTATGACACGGTTGACTGGTGATACCACTCAAATTACCCTAAGGAGTGTTACTCTCATCAAAAGAGGTTCAGATGTAGTACTTAGGGATTGAATCCACAAGGAGCTAGGGAACAATTAAATCTAGTGTTTATTAATTCTAAAGGTTGTAAATGTTTAAATGAAATAGCAATAGTAACAAGCGAGTAAATAATAAATGTAACTTGGTTGGAAATGATATAAGATGCAGGGCCACTATTCAGGTGTTGGAGATTATAATACCTATAGATGCCTAACTATTGCATGCATGATATATTAGAGCTCATTCACTTAACTCAGTGATCAGCTGTCGCATGTACCACTGGTTAACAGACTAGATATCGTGTCTCAACGGTTAGCATGCAGACAACGAGAGAGTGTCGATCGATAGTCTATTCAGACATCGTCGATACACCTTTGCCAACGTCGATCGATTGTCAGTTGAGGACATCGATCGATGGGTTCTAGCCAGGCCTATGCGCGAGTATGAAATGCCCTACTAAGATTCTAAATTGGCGGTTAGCCCTATCCAGCAATCCTAATATGATAGATAGATGACAGGATGGGATAACAAGTGTGCTTGAATATGCAATCCTATGATCAAGTTCTAGTTAGCAAGGCTAAAACAAGCAATCAATACAAATCTATCATGAATATCACAACAAGGCAGATCTATAGTTTGGGGCTAACCCCACAAACCTATCTGAACCCTGGATCTAATAGTTGAACTACTCAGACATAGCAAAGCAATTCATATCAATAGAGAAATAGAAACTCATAGAATAGATGAAAAGAAATAGAAACAAGGAGTTCCAATCACAAGTGATCTTCTCTCCCAAATGAAACTTGTAACAAAACTAGGTCTAGAAAAGCTCTCCGTTTTGCCATCAAAACACTTAGACAGTATATATTCTACTAGGTTAAAAACTCATCAGGGCATTTTGGTAATTTGGCTTGGCCTTGGTTTTTAAGTCTGCTGAATCCAAAATGTCGCGTCTGGTGTCTCGACATCGATCGATGGTACTTGTGTACATCGATCGATATTAATCATCATCTGTCGAGGCATTTCCTGATATCGATCGTCAGCACTGATGTGCATCGATCGATTGTTCTTCCTCTCGTCGACCTCTAAGTGGTCAGCTCGGGTGAAATGTCCTTTAAGCTCCAAAATGCTCCAAATTCATAGCTTTACTCCGAAATGCACCTGAACCCTTTAAATGCTCCAAACATACCCGTTTCGAACTCTTTTATTTGAGTCTTTATGAATCAAGCCTTAATGGTTTTAGCCACCAAGTCCTGTTCAGACTCATCCTAATTAAACAATAGATCTTATTGCTATCTGCAATCAGTAAATCTTTAGTGCTATCTGCAATCAGTAAATCTAAAATGGTGCTAAAGATTGGTTAGATATTCATGTTTAAATCAATATAAGATTATAATCCCTATTTTCAATAGCTAAGCGTAATTTATTTGAAATTCCTCTTTACATAAGAATAAAATAAATTATATCAGTAAATCTCCCCCCCAGAGTTAAATTACACTGTCCCAGTGTAACTCAGCCGGAGTTATGATGAATAGTTTATGATGTACAAAATGTAACAAAATGTCATCCATCTTCTCAAGTACTTTGGAGGTGTTCTGTAGCCTTTCTTGAACGTTGTCAATGCTAACCTGGTGCCAGCCTATGTTGTCATAGGCGTATGCTGAAAGTTTTGTCAGTTCCTTTTGCATTGACTAAACCGTCTTGTGTATCAGCTGCTCGCCGATTGGTGTAGACTCAGCATCAATCGATGCGATTATGTGTTGGTTGGTCGATCTCGGCGAGTTGCCGTCGATCGATTTCGCTATTGTCCTGTCGATCGATGCTGATATCTGGTGTTGAGCTGCGAGTTGCCTCTGAATGGCTTTGACTTCTTTCTGTAGCCATTCTGCGTGGTTGTCTAGTCCATTGATTTTGTTGTCGAATGGAAAGTAGATGTCATCGCAGCGTTTGTCAAGTCGTTCCTCCATGGTGTCTAGAGCAGTGTAGATCTTGGATGTGATCTTGTCAACCTCTGCTGCTGTGTAAGGAAGTAACTCCACAGGTTTCTTGCCATCGATCCAAGGCCCTCGTAGCCTGATTTTGCCTGCAAAAAACTTTGATTAGTAATGTTCTCAATATCCTTTTGGGCATGAAGTAATTGACTAGACAATTTGTTTAAATCTATCATGACTGGTGATATAAAGCGGTCATGCATATCCTCGTAAGTCCTCAGCCTCTCATTCATGGCTGAGACTTTAGCGTCGAGCGATGTGAAGGTACACATGTCGATCGATGTGGCTGGTTGTTGGTCCTTCTTGCGAATGGTGTCCAGATCTTGCTGTAGTAGCTCGATTTTAGTTCTTAACCAGTCCACGTTGTTGTTGAGAGGGCAGTAAACGTCGTTTATCCTCGTGTCGATGTATGAGACTTCCCATTCATCCCTGTGTTGTGTTGAACATTGTGGTTCTGCAGGGATCTGAGCTGTAGGAAGACTGACGTCGATCGATGTTGCATGTGGTGCGTCGATCGATGCTGAGGTCGTAGCTTCCTTCTCAAGTTGCTGACGTAAACTCTCAATTTCTGTCCTCATTTCTGCCATACATCTGAAAAGCTCATTGTAGCCTCTATCCAAAGGCTGATGTGTATCTTCTACCAATGTTTTGAGCTCCTCTCCCAGTTTCTCCTGAGCTCCACAAATACCAAACACCATCTCATCGATTTCATCTTTGGTGTAGAGTTCTGGTGCCAGTCTTGTGAGTGTGAAGGAAGTGGCATGTTCTGGAAGACAGATGTGGCTCTCTTCAAAAAAGTGATGCTCTTTCCAGTATTTTCCTGATGTTGTCCTTTGTGACAGGTATCATCTCACAAGCTACGCCTCGTGCGTGTCCACGCTCATCTCTGTAGACTCCATACTCGTCCCTTTGTTCCCAAGTGAACTTTCTGGCTCCATACATGTCGAAAGCACTTTTCCCACATTCATACCGTCTGTCAATCAACGTCGGTTCATCTATATCGATCGACGTTGGTGTTACCCTATCGATCGATTTCTCCGTTGTACCATCGATCGATGCTTGCCTTTTTGGTAGGCGTGATAGATATGGGTTGATCTCTGTTGTGGCGACTCCTGCGTGGTTGTTAGGATCTGTTTGAATGACGTCTGGAGTGCCACGTTGCTGTGAGAATAGGTTGTCAGGTCCATGGGCTACTTGAAGGATGTCTGCTATGTCCTCTCTGGACACTTGTAAAATCCTTCCATCCATTGCACGTGCGTTGCCATCTGGGTCCCTGAAAATACCAAATTCATCAGGTGTTAGAAAACCGTAATCAATGTTTGCATAATCATTCAATTTAGAAATAGAAAGATTAGGGTTTAGAGTAGTATCGATCGATGTAGATACAGTTACATCGATCGATGGCAGAGTAATTTCTGCAGAACTTGTGTTCTTGAGATGATTGCTCTTCATGGATTTTTCTGTAGATATAGAAGGAAGAGTATTCATCTTTTTTGCTTGTGTGTTTGCTCTGATGTGTGTAGGTGGTTTCGGAGGTGCAAAATGATTTATATAGGTATCTATAAACCTAGTTGGGGAGGGAATATTCTTCTGCTCCTGAATTTTTGCTGCGGCGCGAATATCGATCGATTTTCCTTTACGGGTGTCGATCGATGTGAGCGGTTGTTTTGCTAGACGAGGGTGGGTATCGACCGATGTGGAGTGCACAGCGTCGAACGATGTTGGAAACGTGTTGGTGAACTTATGTGTTTCAAGTCTTTCATCCTGCAAAGACATTTCTATTGCACGTTCTTTCCAATAATCCTCATCGTATTCCTCCGTATGTTCCTCATTAGGTGAAGTAATTACAGTGTCAACTGCAAAACTTTCATGGAAACCACTGTCTGCCCAACTGCCTATGGAATAATCATCATGTCCTCTCTTGCTTGGAGGTTGGAAGGCAAAGTGTTGGTAACAATGATTAGGTGAAGCGAAATGGTCAACTGGGTGCATTACGTCGAGTGACGTGTTGTTGCGGTCATCGGTCACCGTTGACACATTGGAATCGATCGATGGAAAGGTTGGGTGGTGTCGATCGATTCCGAGTACTCTGTTTCGTACTCCGATTCATACCCTGCTCCACAATGGCATGCGCCAATGAAGCCAAGTTCTTTCCCATAATCCACAGAATTAATGACCTTTCTCTTAGGTCGGATTGGGTCGTAGAGGATGTTTGGGTCTATGAGCGTTAGACACAATTTGTTTTTGTTCATGCCACATACAGCTCCTACTGTAGCTAGGAAAGATCTTCCAAGCAGAAGTGAAGAGTTCTAGTTAAGCTCGATGTCTAGGACATGAAAATCTACAGGGACAAGGGCATTACCAATCTGTACCTCCAGATCTCTTATGATACCTCCTGATCGTTTCTCTGAAAGATCCACGAAGGTGAAGGATTCCGTTGAGGGTTCGATGGTCAAACCAAGCTGGTCTGCCATGATCCTAGGGAGGATACTAACTGATGCTCCTGTGTCACACATTGAATGGGGAAATTCAACACCCTTGACTACGCATGGTATTGCAAACTTCCCAGGATCACTCTTCTTCGTCAATGTGATCATGTGTTTCATCTTCTCTCTGACTTGATGAAACATTCTCCTAATGTCCTCCTCAGTTACCTTTGTTTCTCTGAAGAACATCCACAACCGGTGTGTGAAGTAAGCTTCATCAAAAGGTTTTTCGATTGGGATTCTGAGGACTCGTTTAGTGAAACCATCCATCTCCTTATCGTTAGCTTCCCTCTTAAGGTTTTTAGGAATCTTCTCCTTTCTTTTCCTTAACCTTCTCCCTTCAGATTCTTGTTCTTCTTGAACTGATTCTGGTGAACTATTTAAAGGGTTGGGTTTTGGTTCGGGTGGGTTTGCTAATGGTTTAGGTGGTGGTCTGAGTGCGTTGATGTAATCATTATCGATTGAGGGTAACCGCACTCGGTATGTCAGAGGTGCCTATCGATCGATGGGAGGTGTGTTGTGTCGATCGACGTCGGACTCACTCTGTCGATCGATGGTTGGCTCAACCGATCGATCGATTTTTCATAGAAAGGGGAGGGTGGGTGGGATGATGCTTAGCTGCGAATTCTTCATGAGTTAGAATTTGAACCGCATTGCATTCAATCGATTTGGCAGACGATGTCGATCGATGACTGGAGTAATCCGTCCATCGATCTTCATCATGGTCTGTCGATCGATGCGAGTTCATCGACATCGGTCGACACCATTGGGATCCGCCGAGACTCATGGAGCTTTCGATTTTGAAATCTCCTTCCTCAAGCTTTTCATTTCTCACCACTTGCCAGAAATCATCATCTATGATGGCATTTACGTGGTGTTTTCCTTTGTCGGCTCCTGCCTCTCTAGCGAAAGCTTCTTGCCTCTTTATAGTCTCGCCCGTCTGAATTACTTGGGTTTCAAGTTTTCTCACCTGAGTCCCTAAGGTCTCGATTTTGGTGTTCAGATTGTTGTAGGCGGAGTCTATCTTACCGTTGAAATCCACAGTGATTTGTTGTTGTCCCAACAGTACTCGATCAAGCATCTCTTCGATCTTGCTTTCCTGAGTCTGGGGTGGTGGATTTTGGTAGTAAGAGTTCGAGTAGCTCTTGCTGTTGTTGAAGGGTTTTTGAAATTGTGAACTTTGGTTACTTCTTTGGCCATTTCCAAAGAAGTTTCTGTTTCCGCCCTGGTTTCCAAATTTTTGGAATCCGGTACCTCCGATGTAGTTCACATTTTCTTCTCCTTCCGTATCTGCTACTTCTCCTTCAGCTGAACAGACTTGCTTCCTAAGAAGCTCGTGCACCACATCTAACTTAGCTCTTACTTTGTCCATCTGTTCCTTCCCGATAGAGGCTACAGACTTCTTCCGTTCAGAGTCAGTGTTTTTGGTGCTGCTGCTGTTAGCAAGGTTTTCGATAAGTCTCACAGCTTCCAACGGATTCCGAGTAGTGAAGTTTCCTTCACTCGCCGTATGAAGGGCCATTTGATATTGTAAGGCGAGACCTTGGAAGAAAGTGCTTAGCAGCTGCACTTCGTTAAATCCGTGGTGTGGACAGTCTCGCTGGAAGAACCTAAATCTAATCCACGCATCTTTGAAGGACTCTCCAGCCTTCTGCGAGAATGTGGAAATTTTGTTCCGAAGTTCTTCAGCGCGCGCCTCATCGAAGAAGTTTCGTAAGAAAGCATTCTTGATGTCGCTCCAGGATGTTAAAGATCATGTGGGTTGCTGCCTAAGCCAGTGCATCGCTTCTCCATTCAGCGTGTATCTGAAGAGCTTGCACAGCAGGTAATCTTCGGGGACTCCTTCCATCCGAATAGCAGCGATTAGATCCTCGAACCGTTCCAAATGGTCCATAGGATGCTCGTGCGGTAACCCAGAGTAGGGTATCTGCGACACGAGAGTGTAGTATTGAGGCTTCAGCTCGAAATTGTGCTTCTGGATCTCCGGAAGTCGAATAGCTGATCTGTTGGAATAGTACTCATTTGGGCGATTGTAGTCGGCCAGTTGTTTCGATCGAGGGCCCTCATCTACAAGTTGAGCAGCTCCTGTAGCATCAGCATCAGGGATTACAGTTCCCTGAGCATCTATTTTCTGACCTGTTGCATTACGCAGATGACCGGCCTGGTCATACAGGTTTCCGTTCTCGTCCTGAGTTAGAATATTAATGTTTACCATTTTTGACAACACGGTATCGATCAACGTACGCGGTGTAGTATCGATCGTTGTCGAACGATTGGGACCGATCGACGATGACGGTCTGGTGTTGGTCGACGGTTGGTTGTGCGTATCGATCGACGACGAAGTGGTTGCGTCGAGCGATGTGGAACGTTGAACTCTACGGATGGTGCGTTCCAAATGAGCAGGATCGTCTGAGAACAGCAAGTCTTTCTCCTTGTTGCTTCTGGTACCGCTGGGCATGCACCTGAAAAGACAAGAAAAAGATTATTAGAAAGGGGGTAAAGAAAAGAATAAGAATTAATAAAACTAAATCTAATGGCGATCAAAGCTCCCCGGCAACGGCGCCAAATTTGATACCACTCAAATTACCCTAAGGAGTGTTATTCTCATCAAAAGAGGTTCAGATGTAGTACTTAGGGATCGAATCCACAAGGAGCTAGGGAACAATTAAATCTAGTGTTTATTAATTCTAAAGGTTGTAAATGTTTAAATGAAATAGCAATAGTAACAAGCGAGTAAATAATAAATGTAACTTGGTTGGAAATGATATTAGATGCAGGGCCACTATTCAGGTGTTGGAGATTATAATACCTATAGATGCCTAACTGTTGCATGCATGATATATTAGAGCTCATTCGCTTAACTCAGTGATCAGCAGTCGTATGTACCACTGGTTAACAGACTAGATCTCGTGTCTCAACGGTTAGTATGCAGACAACGAGAGAGTGACGATCGATGGTCTATTAAGACGTCGACCGATACACCTTTGCCAACGTCGATCGATTGTCAGTTGAGGATATCGATCGACGGGTTCTAGCCAGGCCTATGCGCGAGTATGAATTGGCGGTTAGCCCTCTCTAGCAATCCTAATATGATAGATAGATGTCAGGATGGGATAACAAGGGTGCTTGAATATGCAATCCTATGATCAAGTTCTAGTTAGCAAGGCTAAAACAAGCAATGAATACAAATCTATCATGAATATCACAACAAGGCAGATCTATAGTTTGGGGCTAATCCCACAAATCTATCTGAACCCTGGATCTAACAGTTGAACTACTCAGACATAGCAAAGCAATTCATATCAATATAGAAATAGAAACTCATAGAATAGGTGAAAAGAAATAAAAACAAAGAGTTCCAATCACAAGTGATCTTCTCTCCCAAATGAAACTTGTAACAAAACTAGGTCTAGAAAATCTTTTCCTTTTGCCGTCAAAACACTTAGACAGTATATATTCTACTAGGTTAAATACTCGTCAAGGCATTTTGGTAATTTGGCGTGGCCTTGGTTTTTAAGTCTGCTGAATCCAAAATGTCGCGTCTGGTGTCTCGACATCTATCGATGGTACTTGTGTACTTCGATCGATATTAATCTTCATCTGTCGAGGCATTTCCTGATATCGATCATCAGCACTGATGCGCATCGATCGATTGTTCTTCCTCTCGTCGACCTCTAAGTGGTCAGCTCGGGTGAAATGTCCTTTAAGCTCCAAAATGCTCCAAAGTCATAGCTTTACTCCGAACTGCACCTGAACCTGAAAACATACCTAGAAGAGTAGAAAACATAGATATATATATAGTAAAATAATTATATACCATGGATAAAAACGGGTCAAATCCAAGGTATATCAACTGGGAAGGACGTTAAGTTCACATGGTCTGATGAGGGTACAAGATGTTTCTCCGAACTTAAGGATGTGCTGACTAGCGCGCCCGTCCTGGTTCTTCCGGAGGCAGACCAACCTTATGTGGTCTACACGGATGCGTCCATCACTGGACTCGGTTGGGTGTTGACTCAACATGGGAAGGTCATTGCCTACGCGTCAAGGCAACTGAAGAAACATGAGGGAAACTACCCCACCCATGATCTTGAAATGGCTGCGGTAGTATTCGCCTTAAAGATTTGGCGATCATAATTATATGGGGCCAAAGTCCAGATACTTACAGACCATAAAAGTCTGAAGTATATATTCACCCAGCCTGAGTTAAACTTAAGGCAGAGGAGGTGGATGGAGTTTGTGGCCGACTACGACCTAGACATAACTTACTATCCCGACAAGGCTAACCTTGTGGCCAACGCATTGAGCCGGAAACGCGAGAAGACGTTGCGGTCGGAAGCGGAACAGACGAGCCGGATAAGGTGGAACGCTTCGTTCGTTTAAATGCTTTGAACGAAACGGACGGACCATGGGGTTTAGAGGTGGTGAATAGAGCCGACCTGCTTACCCGGATCCGAGCGGCCCAAGATCGGGATGAGAACCTGAAGACGGTTGCTCGGAACGACCTGACTGAGTATCAAATCGCCAAGGACGGTATGATCTTAGTTCATGGTCGGATCAGCGTACCCAATGATAGGAGTTTAAAGGACGAGATCCTTAGGGAAGCTCACAAGTCTAGATTCTCGATCCATCATGGAGTGACCAAGATGTATCATAATCTCAGACAATACTATCATTGGATACGGATGAAGGTCGATATGGCCAAATGGGTGGCCAAGTGTCCTACTTGTCAACTCGTCAAGGCCGAACAACAAGTTCCGAGTGGACTGCTTCAGAGCCTACCTATTCTGGAATGGAAGTGGGATCACATCACGATGGATTTCGTGACAGAATTTCCCACGACCAGGAATAGGAATGATGCTGTCTGGGTAATAGTGGATCGGCTGACCAAGTCTGCCCACTTCCTGGCCATCAAAAAGACTGATGGAGTCGACCATATTGTGAGTAAGTACATTGACGAGATTGTGGGCTACACGGAGTACCCTCAAGTATAGTTTCAGATAGAGATTCGAGGTTCACTTTTCAGAAAGCTTTAGGAACAAGAGTTAACATGAGTACGGCTTATCATCCCCAAACGGATGGCAGTCGGAAAGAACTATATGGACGCTGGAGGATATGCTTCGAGCATGTGTTCTCGATTGGGGTGATTCCTTGGAACGGCATTTGCCGTTAGTGGAGTTCGCCTACAATAACAGCTTCCACTTCAGTATAGGCATGTCGCCATACGAAGCTTTGTATGGACGACCATGCAGGACACCGTTATGCTGGACCCAACTGGGGGAGCGCAGCATGATAGGCCCCGAAATCGTGGAGGGAAACCATGGAGAAGATCAAGTCCGTGTGGGACAAGATGAGGGCCGCATAGGACAGACAAAAACATTACGCTGACAAACGAACGAAAGAACTGGAGTTTGCAGTGGGTGATATTGTCAATCTCAAAATGATTAGAGTGCGAATTTCTGGTAGAATGAAATTAGATCCAAGATACCTAGGTCCATTCAGAGTCATAGAACGAGTGGGTAGTGTGGCATATAAGTTGGACTTACCATTCGAGATGGAAGCCTTCCATAACGTATTCCATGTCTCCCAACTCCGGAAGTGCTTGACGGATCAGGACGTCTTAATACCAGAAATACCATCTGATCTAGGTGCGAATCTAACTTTGGAAACAAGGCCGGTTCCGATCGTAGATAAGATGGAAAAAGCAATGAGAAAGAAAACAATCCAAATGGTCAAGGTCATTTGGGATTGTAATGGTCGAGAAGAGACAACTTGGGAGACGGAGGCCAGGATGAAGGCCAAGTTTCCAAAATGGTTTGACCAGTTTATGTTGGATGAACCACATGACTCGGATTTAAGGACGAATCCAATGCTAGTGGGGGAGACTTGTAACATCCCGGATCCTGAATAGGATCATTGGGACGGCCATGGTTTGAGGAAACGTACTAGTCAGTCTTAGGACATCAAGACAAGCGTTCCATGGCCAGATAAAAAGGTTAAGGACGTAAGGAAACTTAGACTTAACCTTATACAAGTCGAGAGTCAGCTAGGACAAGTAAGACGGTAGCTGGACGGATGGAACAAGTAGCTTGACCAGCTCAACGGAGTTAGGTTAAGCTCACTCTAGCTCGACCACTACTAAGTCAGGTCCACTAGCTGAACTACTAGCTCACTCAGCTGAGGCAGCTGGGAGTCAGCTCATCTCAGCTGGACGGACTGTTCGGGTTTCGGTCCGATGGTCTGGGTCCGGGCTGGTGGCGGGCCATGGGGGTCCGGCCATGAGGCCATGCTATGAGGCGTTCGTAGTGCGTTGTCGCCTATGGTTCCCCATACCCGAAATTCTCGTCCGAGTGTTGGACCGTTTCGAAGTTGCGATAAGTCATTTGACACCCCTTGCCATTCAGCATCTTATTGGGATCCTAATCCTAAGCTACGAGCATGGCTTTTCCCTTTCCGTCGATCATTATGAAGCGCTTTTGAGGCTTCAACTTGTCAGGGGTACGGATAAGCATAGGTTGGTCCCTCGGAAATTTATGTCAGTGGTTAAGAAGTTTATTTCGAACTTCAACTCGTGGAAGAAGTTCTTTTTCTTTGTTCGTATAGACGCTGCATCCGTCGAAGAGAGTTGCATTCCACTGTTCTGGAGGTTGCCGAATGATCGTCCCTTCATCAACCCTTTTCCTCCGTTCCCCGAGGACATCATTTCGGTGAGGGATCTTCTCAGGAATGGTCCCTTCTTCTGGACTTCTTTTACGCCGAAGAGGGTTTGGAAGGCACTGAGATTCGTGCAACCCAGTCATGCTTTGGATGCGGACACGGGAAGCGACTCCGAACCCGACGACCAGAATCCCGTCGAAGCTCTAACAGCTGTGCCGGAGTCGAGCTCTTGGAAGGGAAAAGATGTCGATCTTGGCGACATAGAGTTTTCGATGGATGACTCTATGCTTCCAGGATGGGATCCGAACCTTGCTTACGGCGACGGGAGCGGTTCGAGCGAGGCCCCTATTCCGGATTTCGATGATTTCTTTGCTGGGCTGCCATCGGGTTTCGATGCTCCTCCTCCTACGAAAGAATCGGCGAGGCCGAGAGTCGTTGCGGAAGGATCTCGCATCATCAATGGGGTTAGTTTTTTGAGAATTTTTTGGTGATTGTCCTATGTATATATTTATAACATGCCAATCGATTTTGCAGGGCCTGAGCTTGCTGGGCTCGGCCATTGAGGCGGGCCATAGAGAAGCCATGGTCTACCGCTTCAAAGTGGAGAAAGCGGAGCGGGATCTCGCTCGCGTGCAAGGCGAGATGCTGGAGCGAGAGGCGCAGCTTACTCGTGATCATGCGCGGGCTGTTCGTAAAGCGGAGAGGAAAGGCAAAAGAGAAATCGTCGAGGTGATGAAGACTCGTGCATCTCAGTTCCAAGTTGAGTATGGGAACCTCAAGAATGCCTTTACCTCGGTGGGTGACTTTCGCGAGTGCCGCGGTTCGGTCGGAAGTCTTTGGAGGACGCGAGCCGATGACTATGTGTTTGAAGAGGAAATGAGCTTGATGAAGAGTGGGATGAGTGAAAGTGCCCATGCTGAGGCGCTTATCCCTCCGATTGACGAGAAGATTCAAAGGTTCTGGGATTCCATCCCGGTTTCCCCTGATACCGAGGAGGTTCCGGCCGGGTTTCCCGATGGTGGCGAGGAAGTGGATCGTCCCGCGAATGCGTTCGGCTCTTCGTTGTCCGGGGACTTTGACTTTGGATTATGAGGGGCGGATTAGTTATCCTTTTATCTGTTTTTGGCCAAGTGTGGCCTTTTGAATTTGGATTTTGTTTAGGCCTAGATGGCCGTATTTGTATTTACCGGGACTGGCCGTTGGTGGCTTTGAATCCCTTGCCGCTTTAAGCGGTTTATTTATATGATAAATGTTTTGTTTCGAGTTTTCCTGAGTAGGGTTGAAGTAAATACGAGTTGTCGTCTCGTATTTAGTTCTGATTAGACGTTCAATCTGTTGGTTCGTTAGTGATTTTCGTAAAAATTTACTTATCTTTACGATTTTCGAGAACATTGTGATATGAACGGAGAGACATGGTTTAGGATCTCGTATCTTTTAGATATCATGCCTTGAGATGTTTGAGACCAGAGCGTTGGGTTTAGGGCAAGACCTAGGTTTACTTTCGGTTAAGGTTTGTGCGGTGACTAGCCGGCTATCGTTTTTCCTGTTGCGATTTCTTCCTGACTCGCACCGATTTAAAGTCCGCGATATGTTCTCGGCTTATATGACTTGAATGGTACGAATCGAGCATCTTCTCAGAATCAACTGGAAGTGCTAAACCAAAATTTCGGATTTTTGTTGTAGCGCGCTTTTGTCCTTGTGCTGGACCTTTTTAAAGATCAGAAGAGTGATCGGATTGCGTTTGTTTAAGACGGCTGGCGTGTTCGTCAGGGCCAATCGACGAACGGGGTGTAAGGTTTTTGGTGGTCGCGTTCGGACAATTTGTTAGCATTGTCCTCGAATTTTAACTTTTGCGACGTCTCGCAGTTATTTCGAGGATTATACGTGTATTTTTGCGTGTTTGAAAGGTGATAATCTTTACGATTTTTGGGTCGGAAGGGGCCGCAGACAAGAGTCTTAACGTTTTCAGGCGTGTCCTGAAAGTTTCTTTTGTGTTTTACTGAAGCGTAAACGTTTTTGATAAAAAAGGACAACGTATATTGTAGTAAAAGTTTTTGAAGTTTCTAAAAACTCGATTACAATAATGAAGATTTTTCTAAGTGGGAGTATACGAGTATACGAACCCACTCCCCCCCCCCTTTTTAGAGAGGGGGAGAGCTGAACTCGTCTTTTGACGAGCTGCCAACGTACCCCTTTCGAGGATCAAGCCATCTCGTAGTTCTGTTTCATGCCGCGAGTGTTCTTACTCGGCGGTAGATGTCGCGATGTCCGCCTTGACCGTGTCGATCGTGGCTGGGTCGACGCTATTTTCCGGATGTTCCGGTTGAGTTGTCGCGTGGGCTTCGGATTTATGTCGAGCTTCGACGTCCGATGCGTTTGCGTTGATAGACGATTTTACTTCGTCCTCTCCCGGGGCGCTTTTGGCTGAAGATCGATCTATCTTCGCGCGTTTGCCGTTTGCAGAAGCCGTGATTTGCCTTAACTTATGATCCGCGAGGAAGCATAGTCGCGACTGTTTTTGGCATCCCCAGTTAACTGCCTGCATGGCGTTGAGCCATGGGGTTCCCATGATCACATTGTAGATAGCGGGATGATCGACTACCGCGAATTCGACGATTTTCGTGATCTCCTTGGCCATGACTGGCAATTGGATTGATCCGAGAGTCATCGACACTTCGCCTGAAAAACCCGTGAGTGGTTTTGGCGTTGGAATTACTTCTCCGAGTTTGATACTCATCCGCTTGAGAGTGTCGCGGAAGATTACGTTGACCGTGCTTCCGGTGTCGACGAGTACCCTTCCGACTTCTAAATCTCGTATGACGAGATCTATGACGAGCGGGTCGCAGTGAGGTTGGTCGATACCGCCGGCTTCTTCCTCTGTGAAGGTGATCGAGCAACTTTGGCCGTCTCGAGGAGGAGACCATGTAGGCCAATTTGCACTTGATTCTGCCTTCCGTTGGTATGCCTTGATGGCCGACACGGTATCGCCGCAGTATTGTGATCCTCCGATGATCATATTGACTCTGCGACGATTGTTATCGTTCCCTTTGTCATCCGGCCTCCTACCGCGTTTATCCCCAGGTTGGTTTCGTTGAGGGGATTTTTCATCGGGCGGATTTCTATCCGTCTTTGGAGGCCGATCAGAATCGAGGATGAGATCCTTTACGCTAGTTACTTCCGAAAGCTCTCCAGCGAGTAGCTTCGCGGCCAGTCTTGCTCCCAAGACTTTGCAATTGGTCGTGCAGTGTCCTCTGGATTGGTGGAACTCGCAGAAGGTGTTTTCGTCATACCCTTGATTGCGAGTCCATGTGTTGCCCGTGGTCCGGCCTTGATCCGAATTGATCGCATAGTTATGCGCCCCTTGGAGATCTTCCCCCTCGTGATGGACGTACTTGTCGTTACAAGAGTTCTTCTTTTTCCCTTTTGGATCTGCGTCGTTCGAGGATGGTCTGGCCGGCTTATGTTTTTGCGATAAGACTTTAGTTTCTTCCTCGACTATGATGTAGTCCGTTGCTTTGTGGAGGGCATCCTGGATCGTTCGCGGTTTGTCGAGAGTTATCCATTTTCTGAATTTCGACTTGTACCAGAGCGTCTTTCTCAGCGCGTCGATGGCCACTTTGTCGCTTATCCCGCTGACCCTGGACATTATCAGCTTGAACCGACTGATAAACTCGCGGAGGGGTTCGTCTTCCCTCTAGGAGAGACTCCAGAGGTCAACATCGGAGGTTTCTCTGTCTATGAATAAAGAGTACTGTTTGAGGAATTCCGATGCGAGCTGTCGAAAACTCCCGATGGTGTTACGACGAAGGCGTGCGAACCATTCGAGCGCTGCTCCTTCGAGATTTTCGACGAACAGGCGGCAATAGCCGGCATCTTTTTCGCCGTCCTTCAGTCTTGCTCTTCCCATCGCGATGTGGAAAGCCTGAAGGTGCGCTTTTGGATCGGCCGTACCATCGTACTTCGGTACTTTGATCTTTCCCGGATCGGACACCCTCATGTCCGAAATGCGACTGGTAAAGGGGGTCTTTCGAGCTCCTTCCAGCAGTCGATCGATCTCGGGGGCAGCACTAGTAGCATGATGGATTTGAGACTTTACGGCTCTCACTTCTGCCACAGTCTTAGTGATGTAGTCGCGAAGATCGCGGATATCCGATGTCTCGTCAGTAGATTTCCGAGCCTGTCAGCGTTTACTGCGAGTGAGCTCGGTTTGCCTTTCGGCCAGCTCCTCTTGTTCGTTCCAATAGGCGACTTCTTCTTCTTCCGTCATTGGTTTTTCGAACGGGGAGCCTTCCCGAGCGGATCGGCTTCTGGTCCTTCTTGGATGTCTGTCGACATCCTCGTCGGTGTCGTTGGAGACATCGCTAGGATCCAGGTCAATGTGTTCGGCTTCGTTATCCTCCGAGTCCTTTGCAGGGGGCGGAAGATTTTCAGGGTTCCCCTTTTTCGACGGGAGATTTCTCGCTAGGGTTTTGACCGGAAGGTCGTTCCTGCGTGAGTCCTGCTCTATCGAGTGGGGTGGCGAAGTCGAGCCTCCTCCCATGGATTTTGGTGGTTCCGCGGGGACGGATAGCTTGGGTCCTTGCCGTTAAGGTTTCAACCTGTTTGGTCAAGGTATTCACGAGCTTATCCTGTTCTTCCGACCTTTTCTCATAGGTGGCGAACATCTTTTTGAATTCCTCGAGCGTCGTGGCGTTGGCTTGCGCGTTGGCCGCGGATACGTCCGCTACTGGAGTGTGGAGATCGGTGCCGCTGCCTCCATTAAGAGGAGTTTGCACGTTATCCGCGTCGTTGGTTGACATATCAGATTGTGTGTGGCTTTTGCGGGTTAGATTGATCCGTAAGTCCCCCTCCTTCTAGCGCCAAACTGTGGGAACCGAAATTCACACTGTTGATTTCCGTTTAAATAAGGAAACTAGGAAAACCCTAATTTCCCAGAGGACCCGGATATCTGTTAATTACAACATGTCAAGCAATCAGAACACGAGAATAACAACGATAAAAATAAGAAATCGAAAAGTGAGCAAAGTAGAACTTATTCCGAATCTGCGTATGAGCGTTACAACAAGGTATAAGCCTGGGTTCGAGAGCTGTCGGCGAGATTCCTAGTTCTAGCAACCCTAAGACGGCTAAACCTAATTGAGTCGCAGCTCGAAATAACAAAAACAGAAAATTGCCTAAATTGCTCAAAGTGCTAAGTTTTCTCTGGAAAAGTTCCCCCCCTTTGCTCCTCGCCTAAGACTCCTTATATACTAGCTCCAAGGTCGGTTTACGCTTTTACTCTTCTGCCCTTAAGCCGTCATAGCGTAAAAATGGAGATAGTCCATTTTTCCCGATCTTCACAATTATCTTCAAAACTTCCGTATTTATCCGCGGAAACTTGACATTTATCCTTCCTCGTGGGCCAAGCGTGAACCATGCTGTGGTTTACGGGCTTTTGATTAGGAAAAATCGTAGGATGGGCCTCGAGTCGTGTTTTAGGTCCCTTTGGGCCGTTTTCCAACTCGACACGTTTACTACGAATTTTTCCGCGGTTTCTAATCTGCAAAGTTTGATCGACGAATTAGAATAGCGGGAAACATGGACTGAGCTTGCTATGGTCTTCGGGAGATAGCATTCGAAGGTTTGACGAGAATGCAAGGACTGGTGTCGTATCGATGTTCGGAAAGGTTCAATCGCTACACAGCGACCGAACTTTGGCTCGAGCCCGGTCGCTACGTAGCGACCGAGCGAGACGAGTGCTCAGTCGCTACGTAGCGACCGAGCTTTGGCTTGAGCTCGGTCGCTACGTAGCGACCGAGCGGGACGAGTGCTCGGTCGCTACGTAGCGACCGAGCTTTGGCTTGAGCTCGGTAGCTACGTAGCGACCGAGCGGGACGATCGCTCGGTCGCTACGTAGCGACCGAGCTTGGCCGAGCTCGGTCGCTACGTAGCAACCGAGTGGGACGATCGCTCGGTCGCTACGTAGCGACCGAGCTTTGGCTCGAGCTCGGTCGCTACGTAGAAACCGAGCGGGACGATCGCTCGGTCGCTACGTAGCGACCGAGCGGGACGATCGCTCAGTCGCTACGTAGCGACCGAGCTTTGGCTCGAGCTCGGTCGCTACGTAGCGACCGAGCGGGACGAGCGCTCGGTCGCTACGTAGCGACCGAGTGGGACGATCGCTCGGTCGCTATGTAGCGACCGAGCTTGGCTGAGCTCGGTCGCTACGCAGCGACCGAGCGGGGCGATCGCTCGGTCGCTACGTAGCGACCGAGCGGGACGATCGCTCGGTCGCTACGTAGCGACCGAGCTTTGGCTCGAGCTCGGTCGCTATGTAGAGACCGAGCGGGACGAGCGCTCGGTCGCTACGTAGCGACCGAGCTTGGTTCAGGTTTGGTTGCTGCATAGCGATCGGACGGCGTGTATGCGTGGTGACCGAGCTTGGTTTGTTCGGTTTGAATCCCAAAGGATGCTTCTTCGTAAAAACTTTGTGAAACTTTGTATTGGTTATTTTTATGAAAATTACTTCTCTCTTTTTGCTATCTCTTTTGGAAATACGATCTCCGAGGATTTTCGGGTGGTAATTCCGTCGTAACCGTTTTTGACCCCAACAGCCGCTATGGTACTGAAGTCTTGGACGAACCCTCGATAGAAACCGGCAAGGCCATGGAAGCTCCTTACTTCACTCACGTTCGTTGGACTTGGCCAGTCTCGGATGGCTTTGATTTTCTTCTCGTCCACTCTAAGTCCTTCAGCACCTACTACAAAACCTAAGAAGACCACATGATCTGTGCCAAAAGAACACTTTCCAAGGTTAGCAAACAAATGTTCCTTTCTAAGAACTTCAAGGACAGATTTCAAGTGTTTCTTATGTTCATCCATGTTATTGCTGTAAACAAGAATATCATCAAAGTAAACTACCTCAAAATGACCAATGAAAGCTCTCAAGATATGGTCCATCAAGCGCATGAAGGTGCTAGGTGCATTAGTAAGACCAAATGGCATGACCAACCATTCATACAATCCTAGCTTTGTTTTAAATGCAGTTTTCCATTTATCACCTTCTTTCATACGGATTTGGTGATAACCACTTTTCAAATCTATTTTAGAAAAGACACATGACCGGTAAAGCTCATCAAGCATGTCGTCTAGTCTAGGAATGGGATGCCTATACTTTACCGTAATATTGTTGATGGCACGGTAGTCTACACACATGCGCCATGATCCATCCTTTTTGGGAACAAGTAGAACTGGTACGGCACAAGGACTGAGGCTTTCTCTGATGTAACCTTTCTTCATAAGGTCTCCATCTGTTTCTCGAGTTCCTTGGTCTCCACCGGATTGGTTCTGTAAGCTGGCCGGTTAGGTAGAGATGCACCCGGAACAAAGTCAATCTGATGTTCAATTCCTCGCACTGGTGGCAAACCCTTTGGGTTCTCATCTGGAAAGACATCAGAAAATTCCTGCAAGACATCTAGCAAATCACTCGGAACTTCCGGTGCAAGGTTAGAAGAAGTAGAAGCCATTAGAGATTCTTTATACACAAGTAAATGAAAGGGCTTTGGAGAGTAAAGAGACTTCTTAACCTGAATTTGTTTGATAAAGAAGCTGGAGTTCCGGATTGAAGACTCAGGTTTGTCTGGTTTGGATTCTTGTTCACGGTTCTTTTTAAGTTGGAGCTGGTCTTGATGGACCTCTAAGGGCGAGAGAGGTACAAGCGTGATCTTCTTTCCTTTATGGTCAAAGGAGTGCCGGTTTGTGTAACCATCATGGATGGTCTTTTTATCGAACTGCCATGGACGTCCCAACAGGACATGACAAGCATCCATGGGAAGAACGTTGCACACAATCTCGTCTTCATATCGTCCAATGGTAAGAGGGATCGTGACTTGCTCCTTAACATACTGATCACCAGTTTCATTGAGCCATTCCAACCTGAAAGGACAAGAAATAGGTCGAGTAGCTAGACCTAATTTCCTGACAAGAGTATCACTAGCAACATTAGTACAACTCCCACCATCAATGATCAAAGAACAAACTTTTTCAGAGATTAAACAACGAGAATGAAAGAGATTCTCCCTTTGTTCCTTTTCATTGGTTTTGGGCTGAACACTCAAGGAACTTCTAGTGACCAGTAGTGGTCCGTAAGCTGGATAGTCAAAGCTATCTTCATCATCAAAGATCGGCTCAGAATCCGGATCAAAGGTCGGGTCATGGTCGTTGTCCGTGTGGCCGTTCGCGTGGCCGTCCGTCTTATCAAAAATGGGCTCGTTCCAAGCCCTCCTAGCAACGAGCAATGGTCCGTGATGTGGGTAGTCAAAGGACTCCTCTTCCTCATCAAATATAGGACCAAGATCCTCCTTGTCTTCTTGTTCATCCTCGGACTCAACTTCACCATTTTCCATGAGAATCATTACTCGCTGGTTTGGACAGTTCTTGGCATAATGTCCTAGCCCTTGACACTTGAAACATCTAATGTCTCTTGCTCGGCTTGAGGCGTCTACTGCCTTTCCTTTGTCATCATGAGTAGAAACATCACTTTTAAAAGCAGTATGTGTTGTGACAGGCGACTTACCTTTTTCTTGATAGCTTGGCTTAGGAGCATAGGCCGGTTTAGGAGAGTAGGCCGGCTTAGAAGTAGTGGCCGGTTTTGAGTAACTCCTTCTCTTGAGTTGTTGTTCGATCAAGATGGCTTTGTGTAGCATCTGTTCCACACTTCCATACTCTTGAAGCTCCATACAATCTTGGATGTCACGGTTGAGGCCTGAAAGAAAGCGAGCCATAGTGGCGTCCAAAGGTTCATCCGTGTCCGTTTTGGTCATCAAGACTTCCATCTCTGGTAATTGTCTTCCACAGATTTGGTTCGTTGAAGCAAACGTCTTAGCTTCTGGTGGAGGTCGCGGTGATAATGGGCTGGCACGAATCGTTTCCTCATCAACAAGGTTAGCTCATCCCATGTCTCAATCGGCCGTTCACCTGTTCTCCTCCTGTGGGTCAACACTTGATCATACCCGTTAATAGCATAGCCTGAGAATTCAGTGGCAGCAAGCCTTACTTTTCTATGTTCAGAATAGTTTTGACAATCAAAGACATGCTCAATTTTTCTTTCCCACTCAAGAAAAGCATCAGGGTCGTTTTTACCATCAAAAGGCGGAATTTTTAATTTCAATCCGTTCAAGCTATCATCAGTACGATTGTTTCTAGCAAATGGATTGACATCACCTGGGTTTCGAGTTCTATGACCTCTTCTTGGCCGGTAAGAGGATCTGACCTCGTCCTCTTGGGCGTCCACATCAGGAAACTCATCATCTGACCGGGTGTTCCTTCTCGGATGATTGGTTCTTGTTCCCGATCTAGGATGGGACTGGCTTACTTGAAGTTCGTCAAGCCTTTGATGGATCTGCTCTAAACCTGTGTTTATAAGGTTAGAAAAAGAATCAATTAAATCTCGCATCTGAAGATTAGACAGTCCAGCAACTGAATTTCCGGCACGGTTTTGATCTTCGTGGCTACTCATGGTTCCTGAAATTTCTTAAACACAAAACGTTAGGATAAAAACTCACACTCTCAAGTGTATGTTCCTCACCCACACACGTGTTTCTCTTGATTTAAAAGTGATCACCCAAGTTTCCACTCAAAGTTCTATGAAGAACAGATCTCGGAATCTGGATGGCCAAACTTAAGCAAAACACACGGGAATTTTAAAAGAGAGAAAGATAAGAGATTTGTTTTTAAAAAGAATCCGTTTTAACCTCCTCAAAGGCTGGATTTCTCCTCAGCCAGCAGGCTTCCGCCTCCACCACCAATCCACAAAGTAAATAAACTCTTTTTTTTTTTTTTAAATACGGATCTTGCTTGTTTCTTTGCTTTTTTTTTTATAAGTGGATGGTAATGAGGGGCCCGGATTCAAGATAGACAGATGAAGAAGTGTTTAGAAGAAATGGAAGATGAGAAGATGGATCGAGATTGAGAATACCAGACGAGTGGCTCTGATACCACTTAAAGGACCCTAAGATCGGATTGCCCTCGACTGGATTCGTTTAGGATATGAACTCCGGAAAGGAGAACTGATGGATCGTTGGGTCGCACAAGGGTTGCGGATGTTCCCTTGATATTACCGGCTTCAATGACGCTTGATATGACTAACAAGTCCGCCAAGGAAGATCTCGAACTGGTTGCTTGATATGACTCACAAGACCAACTAGTTGAGAAGTGAATTGCTCGGATATGACTCACCAAGACAATCGAAAACAAGTTTTAAAGAGAACAGAGAGTTTAAACTCAGAAACATAATCCAAAATGATCTGATTTTATTAATGAGAAAGGACACTTATTTGGAAGACAAAGAAAATTAAAGACAATTGACTAGAATTTTGAGAGACATAAGAAAAGACTCTTCAATTTGCGGACTGGTCAAAGTGGCCCTTCAGCTGGCTTGTGTCTGACTGGCTGAACCACTGTAAGGAGCAGTACGGTCGCGGGCCGGTCCGTCTGTTCCGACTTGTCCGTCTCCTGAACCATCTTCGACCACAATCGTTCTAAGTCTTCTGAAAGATGAAGAATCTGTGCCTTAGAGAGATTCGGATGATCAAAGTGCATGAACTGATCAAATGGATCGATCAGTTCGTCAATACGGTTGGTATGTTCCAAACGAGCGAGAAGAGAGAAGTCGCGGCCAGTTCCTTGTCCTGCTCGGCCTAAGTTGCTTCTGGCTTGGCCGTTAGTCTGAGATTGGCGAGTTGTCCGGGAGAGAGACGATCCGGTAGGGTCAATTCAGTTGATAGATCGAGGATCCAGTCTAAGCTCCTTTCCGTCCATTCGTGGATCGATCCGGTACACAGCTTGGCTATGCTGATCGGTTCGGGTGGGATGATGAACCTCGGTTGGAATGTCCTGATCTTCCTGATGGTCGGGTTCCTCGGACTGAGGCACATCACAGGACGTCCGTGGCTGTCCATCAGTACACATATCAGCACGTTGGTCCTTGGACTCAGCACGCTGGCCCTTCCTGTGAACTGTTTGGGTGAATTTGGCCCACGTGGGCTGTCTGTTCAGTACATACAGGACGTCTGTGGGTTTCCGCCAGAACACACATGACGTCTGTGGCTGTCCGTGTGTGTCCGGGTGTATCCGTCTGTGTCCGTCAGCACACACAGGACGTCCGTGGCTGTCCATCACTACACATATCACCACGTTGGTCCTTGGACTAAGCACGCTGGCCCTTCCTGTGGACTGTTTGGGTGATTTTGGCCCACGTGGGCTGTCTGTTCAGTACACACAGGACGTCCATGGGTGTCCGCCAGCACCCACAGGACGTCCATGGATGTCTGTGGCTGTCCATCAGCACACACAAGACGTTTGTGGCTGTCTGTGTGTCCGTGTGTGTCCGTCAGCACACACAGGACGTCTGTGGGTGTCTGTCAGCACACACAGGACATCTGTGTGTGTCCGTAAGCACATACAGGACGTCTGTGGCTGTCTGTGTGTGTCTGTCAGCACACACAGGACGTCCGAGCTGTCCATCAGTACACATATCAGCACCTTGGTCCTTGGACTCACCACGCTGGCCCTTCCCGTGGATTGTTTGGGTAATTTTGGCCCACGTGGGCGGTCTGTTCAGTACACACAGGACGTCTGTGGGTGTCCGCCAGCACACACAGGACGTCTGTGGCTGTCCGCCAGCACACACATGACGTCCGTGGCTGTCCGTGGGTATTCGTGTGTGTCCATCACACACACAGGATATCCGTTGCTGTCCATCAGTACACATATCAGCACGCTGGTCCTTGGACTCAGCACGCTGGCCCTTCCCGTGGACTGTTCGGGTGGTTTTTGTCCACGTGGGCTGTCTGTTCAGTATACACATGACGTCCGTGGGTGTCCGTCAGCACACACAGGACGTACGTGGGTGTCCGTCAGCACACACAGGACGTCCGTGGCTGTTCGTGTGTGTCCGTGTGTGTATGTGTGTCTCCGTCAGCACACACAGGACGTCCGTGGCTGTCCATTAGTACACATATCAGCTCGTTGGTCCTTGGACTCAGTACGCTGACCCTTCCTGTGGACTGTTCGGGTGATTTTGGCCCACGTGGGCTGTCTGTTCAGTACGCACAGGACGTCTGTGGGTGTCCATCAGCACACACAGGACGTCTGTGTGTGTCCGTCTGTGTCCGTCAGCAGACACATGACTTCCGTGGCTGTCGATCAGTACACATATCAGCATGTTGTTCCTTGGACTAAGCATGCTGGCCCTTCCCGTGGACTGTTTGGGTGATTTTGGCCCACGTGGGCTGTCTGTTCAGTACACACAGGACGTCCATGGGTGTCCTCCAGCACACACAGGACATCCGTGGCTGTCTGTGGCTGTCCGTCAGCACACACAAGACGTCTGTGGCCGTCCTTGTGTGTCCGTCAGCACACACAGGACGTCCGTGGGTGTCCGTCAGCACACACAGGACATCTGTGTGTCCGTCAGCACATACAGGACGTCCGTGGATCGATCCGGTACACAGCTCGGCTATGCTGATCGGTTCGGCTGGGATGATGAACCTCGGTTGGAATGTTCTGATCTTCCTGATGGTCGGGTTCCTCGGACTGAGGCACATCACAGGACGTCCGTGGCTGTCCATAAGTACACATATCAGCACGTTGGGCCTTGGACTCAGCATGCTGGCCCTTCCCGTGGACTGTTTGGGTGATTTTGGCCCACGTGGGCTGTCTGTTCAGTACACACAGGACGTCTGTGGGTGTCTGCCAGCACACAGAGGACGTCTGTGGCTGTCTGTGGCTGTCTGTCAGCACACACAGGACTTCCGTGGCTGTCCGTGTGTATCCGTGTGTTTCAGTCAGCACACACATGACATCTGTGGCTGTCCATCAATACACATATCAGCACGCTGGTTCTTGGACTCAGCACGCTGGCCCTTCCCGTGGACTGTTCGGGTGATTTTTGCCCACGTGGGCTGTCTGTTCAGTACACACAGGATGTCCGTGGGTGTCCGTCAGCACACACAGGACGTCTGTGGCTGTCCGTGTGTGTCCGTCAACACACACAGGACGTCCGTGCCTGTCCATCAGTACACATATCAGCACGTTGGTGTTTGGACTCAGCATGTTGGCCCTTCCCGTAAACTGTGTGGGTGAATTTGGCACACGTAGACTGTCTGTTCAGTACATACAGGACGTCCGTGGGTGTCCGCCAGCACACACAGGACGTCCGTGTCTGTATGTGTGTGTCCGTGTGTGTCCAACTGTGTCGGTAAGCACACACAGGACGTCTGTGGCTGTCCATCAGTACACATATCAGCACGTTGGTCCTTGGACTAAGCACACTGGCCCTTCTCGTGGACTGTTTGGGTGATTTTGGCCACCGTAGGCTGTCTGTTCAGTACACACAGGACGTTCGTGGGTGTCGGCCAGCATACATAGGACGTCTGTGGCTGTCTGTGGCTGTCCGTCAGCACACACAAGATGGCCATGGGTGTCTGTGTGTGTCCGTGTGTGTCCGTGTGTGTCCGTCAGCACACACATGACGTCTGTGGGTGTCCGTCAGCACACAAAGGACGTCCGTTTGTGTCCGTCAGCACACACAGGACGTCCGTGGGTGTCCGTCCGCACACACATGACGTCCGTGTGTGTCCGTCAGCACACACAGGACGTCTGTGGCTGTCCGTGTGTGTCCCTGTGTGTCCGTCAGCACACACAGGACGTCTGTGGCTGTCCATCAGTAAACATATCAGCACGTTGGTCCTTGGACTCAGCACGCTGGCCCTTCCCATGGACTGTTTGGGGGATTTTGGCCCACGTGGGCTGTCTGTTCAGTACACACAGGACGTCTGTGGGTGTCTACCAGCACACATAGGACGTCCGTGGCTGTCTGTGGCTATCCGTCAGCACACATAGGATGTCTGTGGCTCTCCGTGTGTATCCGTGTGTGTCTGTGTGTGTCCGTCAACACGCAGAAGATGTCCATGGCTGTCCATCAGTACACATATCAGCACGCGGGTCCTTGGACTCAGCACGCTGGCCCTTCCCGTGGACTGTTCGGGTGATTTTTGTCCATGTGGGCTGTCTGTTCAGTACACAAAGGACGTCCGTGGGTGTCCGTCAGCACAGACAGGACGTCCGTGGCTGACTGTCAGCACACACAGAACTTCCGTGGCTGTCGGTGTGTATCCGTGTGTGTCCGTGTGTGTCCGTCAGCACACACAGGACATCTGTGGCTGTCCATCAGTACACATATCAGCACGCTGGGTCTTGGACTCAGCACGCTGGCCCTTCCAGTGGACTGTTCGGGTGATTTTTGCCCACGTGGGCTGTCTGTTCAGTTCACACAGGACGTCTGTGGGTGTCCGTCAGCACACACAGGACGTCCGTGGCTGTCCGTGTGTGTCCGTCAACACACACAGGACGTCCGTGGCTGTCCATCAGTACACATATCAGTACGTTGGTCCTTGGACTCAGCACGCTGGCCCTCTCTGTGGACTGCTTGGGTGAATTTGGCCCACGTGGGCTGTCTGGTCAGTACATACACGACGTCTGTGCGTGTCCGCAAGCACACACATGACGTCTGGGGCTGTCTGTGTGTATCCGTCTGTGTCTGTCAGCACACACAGGACGTCTGTGGCTGTCCATCAGTACACATATCACCACGTTGGTCCTTCGACTAAGCACGCTGGCCTTTCCCGTGGACTGTTGGGGTGATTTTGGCCCACGTGGGCCGTCTGTTCAGTACACACAGGACGTCCATGGGTGTCCGCCAGCACCCACAGGACGTCCGGGGCTGTCTGTGGCTGTCCGTCAGCACACACAAGACGTCTGTGGCTGTCCGTGTGTGTCTGTGTGTCCGTATGTGCCGTCAGCACACACAGGATGTCCGTGGGTGTCCGTCAGTACACACAGGACGTCTGTGTGTGTCCGTAAGCACATACAAGACATATGTGGCTGTCTGTGTGTGTCCGTGTGTGTCCGTCAGCACATACAGGACGTCTGTGGCTGTCCATCAGTACACATATCAGCACGTTGATCCTTGGACTCAGCACGCTGGCCCTTCCCATGGACTCTTTGGGTAATTTTGGCCCACGTGGGCTGTCTGTTCAGTACACACAGGACGTCTGTGGGTGTCCGTCAGCATACACAGGACGCCTGTGGCTGTTCGTGGCTGTCCGTCAGCACACATAGGACGTCCGTGGCTGTCTGTGGCTGTTTGTCAGCACACACATGACGTCTGTGGCTGTGCGTGTGTATCTGTGTGTGTTTGTTTGTGTCTGTCAACACACACAAGATGTCTGTGGCTGTCCATCAGTACACATATCAGAACGCGGGTCCTTGGACTCCGCACGCTGGCCCTTCCCGTGGACTGTTCGGGTGATTTTTGTCCATGTGGGCTGTCTGTTCAGTACACAAAGGACGTCTGTGGGTGTCCGTCAGCACACACAGGACGTCCGTGGCCGTCTGTGTGTGTCCGTCAACACACACAGGACGTCCGTGTCTATCCATCAGTACACATATCAGCACGTTGGTCCTTGGACTCAGCACGCTGGCCCTTCCCGTGGACTGTTCGGGTGATTTTTGCCCACGTGGGCTGTCTTTTCAGTACACACAGGACGTCTGTGGGTGTCCGTCAGCACACACAGGACGTCCGTGGCTGTCCGTGTGTGTCCGTCAACACACACAGGACGTCTGTGGCTGTCCATCAGTACACATATCAGCACGTTGGTCCTTGGACTCAGCACGCTGGCCCTTCCTGTGGACTGCTTGGGTGAATTTGGCCCACGTGGGCTGTCTGTTCAGTACATACAGGACGTCTGTGTGTGTCCGCAAGCACACACATGATGTCTGTGGCTGTCCGTGTGTATCCGTCTATGTCCGTCAGCACACACAGGACGTCCGTGGCTGTCCATCAGTACACATATCACCACGTTGGTCCTTGGACTAAGCACGCTGGCCCTTCCCGTGGACTGTTTGGGTGATTTTGGCCCACGTGGGCCGTCTGTTCAGTACACACAGGACGTCCATGGGTATCCGCCAGCACCCACAAGGCGTCCGTGGCTGTCTGTGGCTGTCCGTCAGCACACACAAGACGTCTGTGGCTGTCCGTGTGTGTCTGTGTGTGTCCGTGTGTGTCCGTCAGCACACACAGGATGTCCGTGGGTGTCCGTCAGTACACACAGGACGTCTGTGTGTGTCCGTAAGCATATATAAGACGTCTGTGGCTGTCTGTGTGTGTCCGTCAGCACACACCGGACTTCCGTGGCTGTCCATCAGTACACATATCAGCACGTTGGTCCTTGGACTCAGCACGCTGGCCCTTCCCATGGATTGTTTGGGTGATTTTGGCCCACGTGGGCTGTCTGTTCAGTACACACAGGACGTCCGTGGGTGTCTACCAGCACACATAGGACGTCCGTGGCTGTCTGTGGCTATCCGTCAGCACACACAGGATGTCTGTGGCTGTCCGTGTGTATCCGTGTGTGTCTGTGTGTGTCCGTCAACACGCAGAAGATGTCCATGGCTGTCCATCAGTACACATATCAGCACGCGGGTCCTTGGACTCAGCACGCTGACCCTTCCCGTGGACTGTTCGGGTGATTTTTGTCCACGTGGGCTGTCTGTTTAGTACACAAAGGACGTCCGTGGGTGTCCGTCAGCACACACAGGACGTCCGTGGCTGACTGTCAGCACACACAGGACTTCCGTGGCTGTCGGTGTGTATCCGTGTTGTCCGTGTGTGTCCGTCAGCACACACAGGACATCTGTGGCTGTCCATCAGTACACATATCAGCACGCTGGGTCTTGGACTCAGCACGCTGGCCCTTCAGAGTGGACTGTTCGGGGTGATTTTTGCCCACGTGGGCTGTCTGTTCAGTTCACACAGGACGTCTGTGGTGTCCGTCAGCACACACAGGACGTCCGTGGCTGTCCGTGTGTGTCCGTCAACACACACAGGACGTCCGTGGCTGTCCATCAGTACACATATCAGCACGTTGGTCCTTGGACTCAGCACGCTGGCCCTCCCTGTGGACTGCTTGGGTGAATTTGGCCCACGTGGGCTGTCTGTTCAGTACATACAGGATGTCTGTGTGTGTCCGCAAGCACACACATGACGTCTGGCGCTGTCCGTGTGTATCCGTCTGTGTCCGTCAGCACACAGAGGACGTCTGTGGCAGTCCATCAGTACACATATCACCACGTTGGTCCTTCGACTAACCACGCTGGCCTTTCCCGTGGACTGTTGGGGTGATTTTGGCCCACGTGGGCCGTCTGTTCAGTACACACAGGACGTCCATGGGTGTCCGCCAGCACCCACAGGACGTCCGTGGCTGTCTGTGGCTGTCCGTCAGCACACACAAGACGTCTGTGGCTGTCCGTGTGTGTCTGTGTGTGTCCGTATGTGCCGTCAGAGCACACAGGATATCCGTGGGTGTCCTTCAGTACACACAGGACGTCTGTGTGTGTCCGTAAGCACGTATGTGGCTGTCTGTGTGTGTTCGTGTGTGTCCGGCAGCACATACAGGACGTCCGTGGCTGTCCATCAGTACACATATCAGCACGTTGGTCCTTGGACTCAGCACGCTGGCCCTTCCCATGGACTCTTTGGGTAATTTTGGCCCACGTGGGCTGTCTGTTCAGTACACACAGGACGTCTGTGGGTGTCCGTCAGCATACACAGGACGCCTGTGGCTGTTCGTGGCTGTCCGTCAGCACACATAGGACGTCTGTGGCTGTCCATGGCTGTCTGTCAGCACACACATGACGTCTGTGGCTGTGCGTGTGTATCTGTGTGTGTTTGTTTGTGTCTGTCAACACACACAAGATGTCTGTGGCTGTCCATCAGTACACATATCAGAACGCGGGTCCTTGGACTCCGCACGCTGGCCCTTCCCGTGGACTGTTCGGGTGATTTTTGTCCATGTGGGCTGTCTGTTCAGTACACAAAGGACGTCTGTGGGTGTCTGTCAGCACACACAGGACATCCGTGGCCGTCTGTGTGTGTCCGTCAACACACACAGGACGTCCGTGTCTATCCATCAGTACACATATCAGCACATTGGTCCTTGGACTCAGCACGCTGGCCCTTTCCGTGGACTGTTCGGGTGATTTTTGCCAACGTGGGCTGTCTTTTCAGTACACACAGGACGTCTGTGGGTGTCCGTCAGCACACACAGGACGTCCGTGGCTGTCCGTGTGTGTCCGTCAACACACACAGGACGTCTGTGGCTGTCCATCAGTACACATATCAGCACGTTGGTCCTTGGACTCAGCACGCTGGCCCTTCCTGTGGACTGCTTGGGTGAATTTGGCCCACGTGGGCTGTCTGTTCAGTACATACAGGACGTCCGTGGCTGTCCGTGTGTGTCCGTCAAAACACACAGGACGTCTGTGGCTGTCCATGAGTACACATATCAGCACGTTGGTCCTTGGACTCAGCACGCTGGCCCTTCCTGTGGACTGCTTGGGTGAATTTGGCCCACGTGGGCTGTCTTTTCAGTACACACAGGATGTCTGTGGGTGTCCGCCAGCATACACAGAACGTCCGTGGCTGTTTGTGGCTGTCCGTCAGCACACATAGGACGTCCGTGGCTGTCTGTCAGCACACACAGGACGTATGTGGCTGTCCGTGTGTATCCGTGTGTGTCTGTGTGTGTCTGTCAACACACACAAGATCTTCGTGGATGTCCATCAGTACACATATCAGAACGCGGGTCCTTGGACTCCGCACACTGGCCCTTCCCGTGGACTGTTCGGGTGATTTTTGTCCATGTGGGCTGTCTGTTCAGTACACAAAGGACGTCTGTGGGTGTCCGTCAGCACACACAGGACGTCCGTGGCTGTCTGTGAGTGTCCGTCAACACACACAGGACGTCCGTGGCTGTCCATCAGTACACATATCAGCACGTTGGTCCTTGGACTCAGCACGCTGGGCCTTCCTGTGGACTTTTTGGGTGAATTTGGCCCACGTGGGCTGTCTGTTCAGTACATACAGGACGTCCGTGGCTGTCCGTGTGTGTCCGTGTGTATCCGTCTGTGTCCGTCAGCACACACATGACGTCCGTGGCTGTCCATCAGTACACATATCACCACGTTGGTCCTTGGACTAAGCATGCTGGCCCTTCCTGTGGACTGTTTGGGTGATTTTGGCCCACGTGGGCTGTCTGTTCAGTACACACAGGACGTCCATGGGTGTCCGCCAGCACCCACAGGACGTCCATGGCTGTCTGTGGCTGTCCATCAGCACACACAAGACGTTTGTGGTTGTCTGTGTGTGTCCGTGTGTGTCCGTGTGTGTCCGTCAGCACACACAGGATGTCTGTGGGTGTCCGTCAGCACACACAGGACGTCTGTGTGTGTCCGTAAGCACATACAGGACGTTCGTGGCTGTCTGTGTGTGTCCATGTGTGTCCATCAGCACACACATGACGTCCGTGGCTGTCCATCAGTACACATATCAGCACGTTGGTCCTTGGACTCAGCACGCTGGCCCTTCCCATGGACTGTTTGGGTAATTTTGGCCCACATGGGCTGTCTGTTCAGTTCACACAAGACGTCTGTGGGTGTCTGCCAGCACACACAGGACGTCTGTGGCTGTCCGTGGTTGTCCGTCAGCACACACATGACGTCCGTGGCTGTCCGTGGGTATCCGTGTGTGTCCGTCACACACACAGGATATCCGTTGCTGTCCATCAGTACACATATCAGCACGCTGGTCCTGGGACTCAGCACGCTGGCCCTTCCCGTGGACTGTTCGGGTGGTTTTTGTCCACGTGGGTTGTCTGTTCAGTATACACATGACGTCTGTGGGTGTCCGTCAGCACACACAAGACGTACGTGGGTGTCCGTCAGCACACACAGGACGTCCGTGGCTGTTCGTGTGTGTCCGTGTGTGTCTGTGTGTGTCCGTCAGCACACACAGGACGTCCGTGGCTGTCCATTAGTACACATATCAGCTCGTTGGTCCTTGGACTCAGTACGCTGACCCTTCCTGTGGACTGTTCGGGTGATTTTGGCCCACATGGGCTGTCTGTTCAGTACGCACAGGACGTCTATGGGTGTCCATCAGCACACACAGGACGTCCGTGTGTGTCCATCAGCATACACAGGACGTCCGTGTTTGTCCGTGTGTGTCCGTCTGTGTCCGTCAGCAGACACAGGACGTCTGTGGCTGTCGATCAGTACACATATCAGCATGTTGTTCCTTGGAGTAAGCATGCTGGCCCTTCCCGTGGACTGTTTGGGTGATTTTGGCCCACGTGGGCTGTCTGTTCAGTACACACAGGACGTCCATTGGTGTCCTCCAGCACACACAGGACATCCGTGGCTGTCTGTGGCTGTCCGTCAGCACACACAAGACGTCTGTGGCTGTCCGTGTGTGTCCGTGTGTGTCCGTCAGCACACACAGGACGTCCGTGGGTGTCCGTCAGCACACACAGGACATCTGTGTGTCCGTAAGCACATACAGGACGTCCGTGGCTGTCCGTGTGTGTCTGTGTGTGTCCGTCATCCGTGCCTGTCCATCAGTACACATATCAGCACGTTGGTCCTTGGACTCAGCACGCTGGCCCTTCCCGTGGACTGTTTGGGTGATTTTCACTACAAGAAAAATGGGTTTTAATAGCTTACCAGAATAGCGTTTTTTCCGGTTATGCTATGTTTGTGATACCCGTGTTTTAAAGATAGCGTGTCCATTTAATGAGACGCTATGTTAGAATGCTGATAAAAAAAATATAAAATAAGAGTACGGTTTTGAAGGAGGCGCTTATGTAATATAGCAATGAAACATTAATAGTGTTATGTTAAAGTTGCGCGGTAATGCCCGGGATACTTAGAATTATTTTGCCTCCTAAAATCATTTGTGCTGCCAAATAAAAAAATAGAAACTCCCAAAACATTAGGGTTCTTCCATCTCTCGTATTTGTTTCCCCCATTTCCTCCGTGCGATTGATAGACCCAAACCAAAACCTCTCCTTTCTGATTCCCAATCTCATCAAATTTCAGTCTCCGTTCGATCGATATACTTATCTAATCCAGAATCGGAAAAAACAAGATTGAAATCCATTTCGAATCAGTCCAAGGTGAACTCGGGTTTTTTTCATTTTGTCTCCTCTTCCGATTGTAAACCGTTTGTCTCTTGCCTATTAGTTATTTAGGTTTAATGCATGTTTAATTGAGTCGTTTCTGTGCTCAATGTTGCAGGGAGATTTCGTTCCAAATATTTCGATTAAGGTACTTCTAAATCTTATTCGTTTTTGTGCTCTCTTGGTATGTCGTATGACTGTTGTAATTTTCTGGGTTTATTAACATTGTTTTCTTCTTTTGTAGCTAAATCAAACCAAAGTTCAAGAGATCTATCAGGTAAAATAAGTTACACTCAATTAACTGGTTTACATATCTCGTATTGTTTTGTTCTTCTGGGTTGATAAACTGCGTCTCTTGTATGTAAAATTGGTTGGAGCTGAAACATGGATAAATCTTGGGTTTGGTTACCAAGGTATTAACTTCACTTCACAGTCATTTTAATTTTTCGTATTGTATATGTCACACTGCTAATCTGTTTATTTATCACTTGTTCTAACTCTCCAGGAATAGCCTTGAGTATGAGAAAGGAGCAAGTGAGTTTGTGTCTTCTTCATCAAGCCGTTTAGGTGTCCCAACAGAAATGTTCTGTCCGTGTGTTGATTGCCGCAATGTATGCCATCAGTCTACTGAGAAAGTTTTCGAGCATCTAGTGATTAGAGGGATGGATCCGAAGTACAAGAGTTGTAAATTCTGGTCCAAACACGGAGATAACAAGCCTGATAAGCCATCTGATATCAACTCCTCTGCAAGTGAGCCGTACGAGTTGTTAAGAACAGCTTTCATGCCAACTGAAGACCATCACTCAGCTCAGGAGGAGAGTGCAGAAGCGTCTGCGGGAACTGACAGACCAGAAGAAGCTGAGTTCAGAAAAAAACTGGAGGATGCAGAAACCCCGTTGTACTCTCAGTGTTCAAAATACACGAAGGTTGCTGCGATCATGGGACTGTACAGGATAAAGGTCAAAAGTGGGATGTCTGAAAGCTATTTTGATCAGCTATTGGTGTTAATTCATGATATGCTTCCTGGAGACAATGTGCTACCTAAGTCTACAGATGAGATAAAGAAGTTTCTGAAACAGTTTGGGTTTGGTTATGATGTCATCCACGCCTGCAAGAACGACTGTATCTTGTTTAGGAACCAGTATGAGGATGCGGTCAGCTGTCCAAGATGCAGTGAATCAAGATGGGAGAAGGATAAGCATACTGGTGAAGAGAAGAAAGGGATTCCGGTTAAAGTGCTTAGGTATTTTCCGATAAAAGATAGGTTCAGAAGAATGTTTAGATCAAAGCGTCTGGCGGAGGAGTTGTGTTGGCATTCGACAAATGCATCTGACGATGGAACTATGCGACATCCAGTTGATTCAGTGACTTGGGGACAGATAAACAACAAATGGCCAGAGTTCGCTGCTGAAGCAAGAAACCTAAGATTAGGTATTTCTACTGATGGCATGAATCCATTCTCCATGCAGAACACCAATTATACCACATGGCCTGTCCTCTTAGTCAACTACAACATGGCTCCAACGCAGTGCATGAAATCAGAGAACATCATGTTGACAATGTTGATACCTGGTCCAACCGCACCTAGCAACAACATAGACGTCTATCTACAACCACTCATAGAGGACTTGAAGAGTTTGTGGGCAGAAGGTATGGAAGTGCATGATTCGTTCAAGAAGGAGAGTTTCACTCTTAGAGCTATGTTGTTGTGGAGTATAACCGACTATCCTGGGTTAGGCACATTAGCTGGCTGTAAAGTTAAGGGGAAGCAAGCCTGTAATGTCTGTGGAAAGGATACACCGCATAGGTGGCTAAAGTTTAGTCGCAAACACGTTTACATGGGGAACAGGAAGCGGCTCATGCCTAATCATCCATATAGAAGACGGAAAGGATGGTTTGACAACACGGTGGAGACTGGTACTGCAAATAGGATTCAGAGTGGTGTAGAAATCTCTGACATTCTGAGGGATTTTAAAAACGACTTTGGGAAAAAGTTAAGTAAAAAGAGTAAGCGAAAAAGGACAACAGGAGATGAGAATGATGTTGCTTCATTGGAGGAGTACGAAGAAGATGATGATCTGTGGCGGTGGAAGAAAAAGTCAATTTTCTTTGAGTTACCTTATTGGAAGGTATGTTTCCTTTTCAGATATATAATTTAACTTATTCTCGATGTTTATATTTCTATACTGATTAAGACATGTATAAAATATATGGCAGGATATGCCAGTAAGGCATAACATAGATGTTATGCACGTGGAGAAGAATGTGTCTGATGCACTGCTGTCTATTCTGATGCATAGTGGAAAATCAAAGGATGGCGTGAAAGCAAGAAAAGATTTAGAAGACATGGGTATTAGAAGCAACTTGCATACAGAAGTGAGGGGAAAGAAAACTTACTTGCCTCCTGCTGCTTACTGGCTATCTAAGGAAGAAAAAAAGAAATTCTGCAGACGGTTATCAAACTTCAAAGGGCCTGATGGTTATAGTGCCAATATCTCCAACTGTGTCTCACTGGATCCTCCTGGTATTGGCGGCATGAAGTCACATGACCATCATGTACTAATGCAGAATATGTTACCGGTAGCATTGAGAGGTCTACTGCCAAGAGGGCCACGGATTGCAGTGACTCGGATATGCAATTACTTCAACAGACTCTGTCAACGCATTATTGAGCCAGAGAAGTTACTTAAGTTAGAAGCAGAGATTGTGGAGACAATGTGTCAGCTAGAGAGATTCTTTCCTCCATCTCTGTTTGATATAATGTTTCATCTTCCACTGCATCTAGCAAGAGAAGCACGCTTGGGTGGCCCTGTACACTTCAGGTGGATGTATCCCTTCGAGAGGTAGTTTTC
Organism: Brassica rapa; assembly: GCF_000309985.2. Taxonomy (NCBI): domain Eukaryota; kingdom Viridiplantae; phylum Streptophyta; class Magnoliopsida; order Brassicales; family Brassicaceae; genus Brassica; species Brassica rapa. The sequence continues at coordinate 88,079 of NW_022610838.1, forward strand.
TAGATTTATTTATAAGCTTGATTAACACTATACTGCTACTATAACAATAAGTTATATTTTTTTTGTAAGGTATATGAAGACTCTAAAAGCTTATGTGAAGAATTTTGCAGGACCCGAAGCTTGTATGGCCGAGGGTTATTTAGCAGGTGAATGCCTTGCATTTTGTATGGAGTTCCTGCAGAGATCAGTTCCAGTAGAAGAAGCAGTTAATAGAAACGAAGATCATGAGACTTCTCAGAATTTACTTGAAGGCCGGACGCTGAATAAAGCGACAGAAGTGACACTTACTGACAGTGAAATGGGTTCAAGTTCCGCAGATAATATCGGTGAAGATGCTGTGACTCAGGTTCTAGGAAAGGATAAACCAGGAAGAATTAGGGGGATGGGGCGAGGGGTTACTGCAACCAAATTGGCATTCTTACATGCTAGAGACTCCCATGTCCAGAAGCTTCAAGATACTCAAGTAGAGCTTATCAACAAGATTGAAGATTTGAGAAATGTGGTAAAAGACTTAGCCGGCCAAAAGGTAAGTCCTTGAACTAGAGTTGTAATTATTAGAGTCTTAAGTGATCTTTAAGGTTTTAAAAATCTTGTTTATTTCTGTTTCTGTGTTAGAATAAAACCGATTATCGTTCTACTTCTGAGGTTAGCGATATTAGCAAGGGAGGAATAAGGTGCCAGCTACTTGATTGGGTTTCCAATGATGATGTGGTTGTTGCTGAAGGAGAGTATCACTCTAGTGAACCCTACTACAAGATTGGTCGAATTCCATTGGGTCCAAACGCGGCTGCTGTAGTAGTAAAGTCTGTATCAGTAGAAACTGCATCTATATGGAGACCTACAGCAACTTGTTCTAGGCTTGCTCAGGCAGTTGGAGTGAAAATTGCATGGCCAGCGGATAAGCTAATACTGGACGATGATATTGACTTATCAAAAAATGGTAACACCATTGGATCAGAGGTAATTATATGTTGTCAGTTTTCTTCCGTAATGAGTGAATACATATCTAATGAAAATTCTGTGTTTTTTTTTTGCTTCAGCCTACTGATGATTCTTTAGGAAAAGTTCAAATCTTTGATTACTGGAAATCAGAAGATGAATTGATTGCTAAGGGTGTATTGTTGTCGACTGATCCTGCGGAACTAGTCAACCAAATACCGCTAGGACCGAATGCTGCAATTCTTAGAGTGGAAGTGGTTGTAAAATCTGATGCATATATTTGGAGACCAACTACTGAAATGACGAAGATGGGTGATGCGCTACATGGGACTATTGCCTGGCCTATCGATAAGATAGTACTACCTGAACAAGATTCACCAAAAGAATCAAACAAGAATTCAAATCAGGTATGTTTATGAAACATCTTATTTATTGCTTAAGTAAGTATTGTGATAGTTGTTGGTGTTAATATGATTCTTGGATTCAATGATGATATTGTCTTGATTCTGTTTGTTACTTTATTTTGTTTAGAGTGGTAGTAACAGCAGTGGTTGTAGCAGCAAAGGTGGTAAACAGAAGTGCGCCCTCTTGGACTGTAATAACTCTGGACTGAGAGTTGCTTTGGGTCGTGTGTTCTCAACTGATCCAACAGAGAAGGTGCATTTCGTCCCTTTAGGTCCCAATGCTACTAAGGTCTGGATAGAGGTTTCCGAGTTCGATGGGGCACGAGTGTGGAGGCCAAACAGTGAAATTGAATTCATTGGTGATGCAGTTGGAAGCATTGTGGCTTGGCCAAATGATAAGGTTGTTTTAATGTAAGGCAGGTCTGTTGCTTTTGAACTTGTTATGCTAGTACCTTGAACTATCTTTGTTATTTGCTCTACTTATGTAATATATGACAAGAATGGTTTTTATGTTCAATAATAGCAGTTTATGTTTTATAATTTAATGTCCCAAAACTAAATAATTGATTGTATATCACAAAATAAAAATATATAAAATATTAAAATTAAATATATATATTTAATTATTATTTTAAATATACTATATAATAGCAGCAAGAATAAGCTGCTATAATTTCAATATAATATATATAACAGAAGTATTAATTGCTATAGTTGTCTTAACAACAACATCTCGAAAACGCTGTTACTAATAACAATAATAACATTAATTAAGCGCTATTAAATATTAATCTATTGCAAAAGAAAAAGCGCTATCGATTCCAAGGAAACGATAGCACCTCGAAAAAGTGTTATCTAATGTGCCTTACCTACTATGACGGGCGATGATACAGCGTTCCTAAATCCGCTGTCGTATCGTTAAATAGCGTTTTTCGTCCGCTAGTAAAACCCATTTTTCTTGTAGTGTTTGGCCCACGTGGGCTGTCTGTTCAGTACACATAGGATGTCCGTGGGTGTCCGCCAGCTCACATAGGACGTCTGTGGCTGTCCATCAGCACACACTTGACGTCCGAGGCTGTCCGTGGGTATTCGTGTGTGTCCGTGTGTGTCCGTCAGCACACACAGGATGTCCGTCAGCACACACAGGATGTCCTTGTCTGTCCATCAGTACATATATCAGCACGCTGGTCCTTGGACTCAGCATGCTGGCCCTTCCCGTGGACTGTTCAGGTGATTTTTTGTCCGCGTGGGCTGTCTGTTAAGTACACACAGGACGTCCGTGGGTGTCTGTCAGCACACACAGGACGTCTGTGGGTGTCTGTCAGCACACACAGGACGTCCGTGGCTGTCCGTGTGTGTCCGTGTGTGTCCGTCAGCACACACAGGACGTCCGTGGTTGTCCATCAGTACACATATCAGCTCGTTGGTCCTTGGACTCAGTACGCTGACCCTTTCCGTGGACTGTTCGGGTGATTTTGGCCCACGTGGGCTATCTGTTCAGTTCGCACAGGACGTCTGTGGGTGTCCATCAGCACACACAGGACATCCATGTGTGTCCGTCAGCACACACAGGACGTCCGTGTGTGTTCGTGTGTGTCCGTCTGTGTCCGTCAGCACACACATGACGTCTGTGGCTGTACATCAGTACACATATCAGCATATTGGTCTATGGACTAAGCACGCTGGCCCTTCCCGTGGACTGTTTGGGTGATTTTGGCCCACGTGGGCTGTCTGTTCAGTACACACTGGACGTCTGTGGGTGTCCGCCAGCACACACAGGACGTCTGTGGGTGTCCGCCAGCACACACAGGACGTCTATGGCTGTCTGTGGCTGTTCGTCAGCACACAAAAGACGTCTATGGCTGTCCATGTGTGTTCGTGTGTGTCCGTCAGCACACACAAGATGGCCGTGGGTGTCCGTCGGCACACACAGGACGTCTATGTGTGTCTGTCAGCACATACAGGACGTCCGTGGCTGTCCTTGTGTGTCCGTGTGTGTCCGCCAGCACACACAGGACGTCCGTGGCTGTCCATCAGTACACATATCAGCACGTTGGTCCTTGGACTCAGCACGCTGGCCCTTCCTGTGGACTGTTTGGGTGAATTTGGCCCACGTGGCCTGTCTGTTCAGTGCATACAGGACGACTGTGGGTGTCCGACAGCACACACATGACGTCCGTGGCTGTCCGTGTGTGTCCGTGTGTATCCGTCTGTGTCCGTCAGCACACACAGGACGTCCGTGGCTGTCCATCAATACACATATCACCAAGTTGATCCTTGGACTAAGCACGATGGCCCTTCCCGTGGACTGTTTGGGTGATTTTGGCCCACGTGGGCTGTCTGTTCAGTACACACAGGACGTCCATGGTGTCCGCCAGCACCCACAGGACGTCCGTGGCTGTGTGGATGTCCGTCAGCACACACAAGACGTCTGTGACTGTCCGTGTGTGTCCGTGTGTGTCTGTGTGTGTCCATCAGCACACACACGACGTCCGTGGGTGTCCGTCAGCACACACATGACGTCTGTGTGTGTCCGTAAGCACATACAGGACGTCTGTGGCTGTCCGTGTGTGTCCGTCAGCACACACAGGACGTCTGTGGCTGTCCATCAGTACACATATCAGCACGTTGGTCCTTGGAGTCAGCACGCTGGCTCTTCCCGTGGACTGTTTGGGTAATTTTGGCCCACGTGGGCTGTCTGTTCAGTACACACATGACGTCTGTGGGTGTCCACCAGCACACACAGGACTTCTGTGGCTGTCCGTAGGTATCGGTGTGTGTCCGTCAGCACACACAGGATATCTGTGGATGTCCATCAGTACACATATCAGCACGCTGGTCCTTGGACTCAGCACACTGGCCCTTCCCGTGGACTGTTCGGTGATATTTTTCCACGTGGGCTGTCTGTTCAGGACACACATGACTTCCGAGGGTGTCCGTCAGCACACACAGGACGTACGTGGGTGTCCGTCAGCACACACAGGACGTACGTGGGTGTCCGTCAGCACACACAGTACGTCCGTGTCTGTTCAGTACGCACAGGACGTCTGTGGGTGTCCATCAGCACACACAGGACGACCGTGTGTGTCCGTCAGCACACACAGGACGTCCGTGTGTGTCCGTCAGCACACACAGGACGTCCGTGGCTGTCCATCAGTACACATATCAGCTCGCTGGTCCTTGGACTCAGTACGCTGACCCTTCCCATGGACTGTTCGGGTGATTTTGGCCCACGTGGGGTGTCTGTTCAGTAAGCACAGGACGTCAGTGGGTTTCCATCAGCACACAGAGGACGTCCGTGTGTGTCCGTCTGCACACACAGGACGTACTTGGCTGTCCGTGTGTGTTCGTGTGTGCCCGTCAGCACACACAGGACGTCCGTGGCTGTCCATCAGTACACATATCAGCATGTTGGTCCTTGGACTCAGCACGCTGACTCTTCCCGTGGACTGTTCGGGTGATTTTCGCCCATGTGGGCTGTCTGTTTAGTAAACAGAGGACGTCTGTGGGTGTTGTAGGCTGGGATTCAGGGTGGGCAAGATGGATGATGGAAGCTTGGATGGGTCGACCAAAGAGATGATCGGATGGGCGATATGATGGAATGCAAGTTATGAACCTGAAAACAAATGCAAAATCAAATGAGATATGATTTCTAATATGATAAAACAAGATAAATAAAGATAGATAGGATGGAATCAAGCTGCTGGTTGTGTAACACTCTCAGCTTGATCAAAAGATGATTGAAGTGGATTGAGATGGTGCTTTGCTTGCTGGACTGACGTCTCTCTCAAGCTTGGCAAACGAATTGGAGTGGAAGGATGGGGGATTGAGGACGCCACAAGACTCTATGGAAAGGAGCCTTGATAAGTCAAGGTGCTTTGGAGCTGCTTCACACAAACTCAAAAGACTTAGAACAATAGTTTTAAGAAAACTAGAAAACTGAATAATTCTTATTACTTTCAAAAATGGGTGATTTACAATGAAACAAAGACTAGAGCTTTATAGGCTCGACCAAGGACTCTCTAACAGTCATAAAATGACATAAGGAAAGAAATAAAAATCGAAATAATAAACTTGGAAGCAAAGGAATTGATGGCTCCTTGAAAACTAGCCGTTGGAGGCTTAATGATGAGAATCTTGTGAAGACTTGTATCTTGATAGCTTCTGGACGTGGCCATGATCTTCAAGCCTTCCTGAAATACTCCTTGGCCTCAGTAAAAGAGAATATGGCCGTTGGTCTTGGGCAAAAATCTGTAGAAACTTCTCCAAAGCATTTAGTGTAGATGTTGCCAAATATGGAAGGTTGATGGGAAGAGAGATCCGCCTGATCTCCTGGGTGCTGGTCCAGCTGAGGACGTCTTGGATGTCTTCTGAATGGTCTAGAGTATCTCCTGGTTCCCATAGATAGCCCTGGGTCGAACCAAGTTGAATTGGTTGAAGACTTTCCTTAAATGATGTCGGTTTGGCCAATTGATGCAAACCGGCTTGATCTTTTGGTTTGATTGGGATCCGCCTGATCCAGTGTGGCATGGTGCTTCCTATGATGTTGTAGAGTGCCTCTGAATGACTTAGAAGGTCTCCTGGTTGCCATTCTTGAGGTTGGTTCGATGTGAAACCCGGATCTTCCAAATAAGGCAAGTGTAGAGCTGGTTTGGCCGGTTTTGGGAAATTGATCATATCTTCCAATTTCCTTGACCATTTCTCGAGATCTTGGGCTTTCTGGAAAGATAATAAACTCCTCTTGATTCCTATGATCGGTTTTGGTTCAGGCCGCTTCTTCTTTGGGCTTGAATCCTCTTCTAAAGTCGCATACTCGCAGATGGACGGGCTGAGAAACCTCTGAATTGTAAAATTCATAACTTCTTGCTCCGTGAATATTTTGGGCAGATTCCAATTTTCCTGGACTCCCTCTTGAGTGTAGAATCCATAAAAATTATCCTCGTGATTTAAACCCTCCTGGTTTGTAAGATATGGCATTTTTAGTGCACGTATGTCCTGGTTGGCGCCTTGGCTGGTTGAGTAGGGTGTTGGGTCGACCTCTGGTTGAGCTGCTGAATTGCTGGCCGCAACATTCCCTCCCCCTTGAAAAGGTTTCGACCTCGAAACTGTATAACCTGCACCAAGATAGAGCAAGTCAGCTTTCATACTCTTTTGAGATTCTAAGGTCTTACCTTGATATTGTTTTGGTTTGGTGATGGATTGTTCATCAGGTGGCTCTTCTTTCAGCAAATAGGATAGGATCACGCCTCTGCTATGGACTTTTGCATTGCTTCTCTTCTTCAGTGGATGGTCCTTCATACTCCTAGCAGGCTCAGCTCTGACCATCTTTGGGTTTGATCCTCCTAGCAACAAAAGATTATCCCGTGGGATTTCTTCGAAGCTTTCTTCTTTGCAACCTGAAATTTTTTTAACATTCTGGACAAAGACCAAGTGAATTATATCTGATACTGGAATTTCATGAACAGAATTTGTTATGGTCGAATTTACCTTGGGTGCATCAGCATGATGAAGAATGATATTCTTCTTTGGACAGATTTGGTTAGATGGCTGCCTTTCTTGCAAATGTTTACCTTGGTTGGTATAACCATCTTCTTGTGATAGCTCAGCTCGGTTTTTATGTTCTTCTTGACTTATCCCTGGATCAAAACATCTTGGCAAAGACAAGTGTATTATACCAAAGTATAGGGATTTATAAACTGAAGAAAACATAGAACAATTAACCTTAATGTCAAATGTGGCAGTAAGAACTTCTTGTTCTTTGTTTGCCTTGTAGTAACCTTGCTTTCCTGTACCAATTTCACTTTTCCTTGGACAAGACAAGTGCATTAATCTTGTCATAGAATCAATAAAAACATTCTGGTTTAAAGTGAATTTTACCTCAGATTTTGGCACTTGAACAGTACATTGTTCAGATTTCGGTTTCCACTTATGGTGTGGATTTTGATTGAGCTCATGATCTGGTTCGGCACTTGGAACTCCAGTAAGCATATGGCTCTCATCTGGTATCCCTGTACCAAGAATATAAATGTTTAAACCAGTATCTAAAGGTGGTGTTAGACACTTACCTTGGTTTGATACTTGGATCACTGGTTTTGGTTTATTAAGCAACTTTGATTGCTTTGTGCTTTGAGCTTCCTTCTGGTCCATTGGAAGGTTTGTGCCTGGCGCCTCTTCTTCTATGTACCTAGGCTCATTTAGACCTGTAATAACACTCTTGGACAAAGACAAGTGCATCATACAAGTGGTAGATGATTTATGAAAAGATTTATCATGTATAGGACTTACCTTAGCCTTTACTTGGACAATAACTTGCTCTGGTTTGTCTTTGGACCTGATCAAAGTGTTTTGGCCGACACTTGTACTCATCTTCCTGACCTTTGGGATGTCACTCTCCTGCTCTAAGCAGTGGACAATGGCGTGCCCCTGGTTTGGCTGAAAGTTGGCTTCTTTAGGCAAGACTCTTTGAACTTCTTGTTCCACAATTTTCCTTGCTTCTTTGGAACCATGAGTTGGATATCTCCTTGGATATAGTTCCTGGATTTCAGACCTTGTATAATCTGGTGCAAATCTATCCCTCATGACTTCCTTAAGAGCTCTCCACGTTTTGATAGCTGGATCCTTGTAAAACCATCTATCATCCTCTTCTTGTACCCACCATTTAAAAGCATCATCTTTTAGTTGATCAATGGCATAAGCTAGCCTCTCTTTCCTCAGGATGTTGTTGTAGTGAAACCATTCATCAAGGTTCCTCTCCCATCTTAGATAACCTCTTTTTCCTGAAAATTTAAAGAGTTCAACTTTATCAGCAAAAGAGTTATAATCAAACCGAGAATTAACAACATAAGGGTTGTGGGTTTTAGAAGTTGGAGTTTGATTGATCCTTGAAGGATCTGGTGGCTTGGGCTCGACGTATACTGGCCCTGGTACATTTCCAAATCTCCTTTCTCCTTCATGTGGACGTTGGCCTTGTGCCTGATTTATTTTCTCCAATTGAGCAATCTTAATTTGGAGCTTTTGTAGAGCTGCGGACTGTTGGCTCAAGGTGGCCCTTAGGTTTTGGCCGTGTCTCTCCACCTCCATTGCTTCCTGAAAACAATCTCAAAGAAAAAGTGAAGGTATGGAAAGTTTTGGTCTAACCAAAATAAAACAAATGCAATTTAACTAAACCGAGAAAATATGCAATTATGAACCGAAATGAAGTAACTATACTAAAATGATTTTTCTTTTGGTTTTCTGAATGAAATTTCGAAATTAAACAATATGGTATGAAAAGAAACAAAAATGGTATGACTTTTTATTTATTTTTTTTTAAGCAAGAAACAACTATGAAAATGCAGATCTTTTTTTTTTTTTTTTGAAATGAATGCACAAAATCAAAAAATGGAAAGTGGAGCTGGGGAATGAATGCAAACACGTTTTTCTTTTCTTTTTATGGATGAAATGAATCAAACCAGACAACAGGTCGTCTCCTATCTCAACTTTTTATGGCTTTTCAATTTATGATGAACAAAGAACACAAAAATGCAAAAACAGTTTTTTTTTTTTTTTTGATTTATAAATGGAAAAGCAAATGCAAACAAGATGAATGATGCAAGGATAGAATGGACCTGATTCAGGAGCTTAAGCTCTGATACCAAATGTTGTAGGCTGAGATTCAGGGTGGGCAAGATGGATGATGGAAGCTTGGATGGGTCGACCAAAGAGATGATCGGATGGGCGATATGATGGAATGCAAGTTATGAACCTGAAAACAAATGCAAAATCAAATGAGATATGATTTCTAATATGATAAAACAAGATAAATAAAGATAGATAGGATGGAATCAAGCTGCTGGTTGTGTAACACTCTCAGCTTGATCAAAAGATGATTGAAGTGGATTGAGATGGTGCTTTGCTTGCTGGACTGATGTCTCTCTCAAGCTTGGCAAACGAATTGGAGTGGAAGGATGGGGGATTGAGGACGCCACAAGACTCTATGGAAAGGAGCCTTGATAAGTCAAGGTGCTTTGGAGCTGCTTCACACAAACTCAAAAGACTTAGAACAATAGTTTTAAGAAAACTAGAAAACTGAATAATTCTTATTACTTTCAAAAATGGGTGATTTACAATGAAACAAAGACTAGAGCTTTATAGGCTCGACCAAGGACTCTCTAACAGTCATAAAATGACATAAGGAAAGAAATAAAAATCGAAATAATAAACTTGGAAGCAAAGGAATTGATGGCTCCTTGAAAACTAGCCGTTGGAGGCTTAATGATGAGAATCTTGTGAAGACTTGTATCTTGATAGCTTCTGGACGTGGCCATGATCTTCAAGCCTTCCTGAAATACTCCTTGGCCTCAGTAAAAGAGAATATGGCCGTTGGTCTTGGGCAAAAATCTGTAGAAACTTCTCCAAAGCATTTAGTGTAGATGTTGCCAAATATGGAAGGTTGATGGGAAGAGAGATCCGCCTGATCTCCTGGGTGCTGGTCCAGCTGAGGACGTCTTGGATGTCTTCTGAATGGTCTAGAGTATCTCCTGGTTCCCATAGATAGCCCTGGGTCGAACCAAGTTGAATTGGTTGAAGACTTTCCTTAAATGATGTCGGTTTGGCCAATTGATGCAAACCGGCTTGATCTTTTGGTTTGATTGGGATCCGCCTGATCCAGTGTGGCATGGTGCTTCCTATGATGTTGTAGAGTGCCTCTGAATGACTTAGAAGGTCTCCTGGTTGCCATTCTTGAGGTTGGTTCAATGTGAAACCCGGATCTTCCAAATAAGGCAAGTGTAGAGCTGGTTTGGCCGGTTTTGGGAAATTGATCATATCTTCCAATTTCCTTGACCATTTCTCGAGATCTTGGGCTTTCTGGAAAGATAATAAACTCCTCTTGATTCCTATGATCGGTTTTGGTTCAGGCCGCTTCTTCTTTGGGCTTGAATCCTCTTCTAAAGTCGCATACTCGCAGATGGACGGGCTGAGAAACCTCTGAATTGTAAAATTCATAACTTCTTGCTCCGTGAATATTTTGGGCAGATTCCAATTTTCCTGGACTCCCTCTTGAGTGTAGAATCCATAAAAATTATCCTCGTGATTTAAACCCTCCTGGTTTGTAAGATATGGCATTTTTAGTGCACGTATGTCCTGGTTGGCGCCTTGGCTGGTTGAGTAGGGTGTTGGGTCGACCTCTGGTTGAGCTGCTGAATTGCTGGCCGCAACAGTGGGTGTCCGCCAGAACACACAGGACGTCTGTGGCAGTCCGTGTGTGTCCATTTGTGTCCGTCAGTGTCCGTCAGCACACACAGGATGTCCGTGGCTGTCCATCAGTACACATATCAGCACGCTGGTTCTTGGACTCAGCACGCTGGCCTTCCCGTGGACTGTTCGGGTGATTTTTGCCCACGTGGGCTGTTTGTTCAGTACACACAGGATGTCCGTGGGTGTCTGCCCGCACACATAGGACGTCTGTGGCTGTCCGCCAGCACACACAAGACGTCTGTGGCTGTCCGTGTGTGTCCGTGTTTGTCGTGTGTGTCCGTCAGCACACATAGGACGTCCGTGGGTGTCCGTCAGCACACACAGAACGTCCGTGTGTGTCCGTCAGCACACACAGAACGTCCGTGTGTGTCTGTCAGCACACACAGGACGTCCGTGTGTGTCCGTCAGCACACACAGGATGTCTGTGCCTGTCCGTGTGTGTCCGTCAGCACACACAGGATATTCGTGGCTGTCCATCAGTACACATACCAGCACGTTGGGCCTTAGACTCAGCACGCTGGCCCTCCCCGTGGACTGTTTGGGTGATTTTGGCCCACGTGGGCTGTCTATTCAGTACACACAGGACGGCCGTGGGTGTCCGTCAGCACACACAGGATGTCCGTGGGTGTCCGTCAGCACACACAGGACGTCCGTGGGTGTCCGTCAGCACTCAAAGGACGTCTGTGGGTGTCCGTCAGCACACACAGGACGTCTGTGGGTGTCCGTCAGCACACACAGGACGTCTGTGTGTGTCCGTCAGCACACACAAGACGTCTGTGGCTGTCCATCAGTACACATGTCAGCACGTTGGTCCTTGGACTCAGTACGCTGACCCTTCCCGTGGACTGTTCGGGTGATTTTGGCCCAGGTGGGCTGTCTGTTCAGTACGCACAGGACGTCCGTGTGTGTCTGTCAGCACACACAAGATGTCTGTGGCTGTCCGTGTGTGTTCGTGTGTGTCCGTCAGCACACACAGGACGTCTGTCGCTGTCCATAAGTACACATATCAGCACGTTGGTCCTTGGACTCAGCACGCTGACTCTTCCCGTGGACTGATTTTGGCCCACTTGGGCTGTCTGTTCAGTACACATAGGAAGTCTGTGGGTGTCCGCCAGTGTTACAGGCTGGAAATCAGGGTGGGTAAGATGGATGATGGAAGCTTGGATGGGTCGACCAAAGAGATGATCGGATGGGCGATATGATGGAATGCAAGTTATGAACCTGAAAACAAATGCAAAAATAAATGAGATATGATTTTTCTAATATGATAAAACAAGATAAATAAAGATAGATAGGATGGAATTAGGCTGCTGGTCTGGAGACACTCTCAGCCTAATCAGATGATGATTGAAGTGGATTGAGATGGTGCTTTGCTTGCTGGACTGATGTCTCTCTCAAGCTTGGCAAACGAATTGGAATGGAAGGATGGGGGATTGAGGACGCCACAAGACTCTATGGAAAGGAGCCTTGATAAGTCAAGATGCTTTGGAGCTGCTTCACACAAACTCAAAAGACTTAGAACAATAGTTTTTAAGAAAACTAGAAAACTGAATAATTCTTATTACTTTCAAAATGGGGTGATTTACAATGAAGCAAAGACTAGAGCTTTATAGGCTCGACAAGGACAGACTCTAACAGTCATAAAATGATAAAAGGAAACAAAATAACTTGAACTTAAAGTCTTGGGAGCAAAGACTTTGATGACTCCATGGAATATAGCCGTTAGACTTGATTTGCTTCCTTCCAAAAGAGAAACTTGTGAAGACTTGTATCTTGATAGCTTCTGGACGTGGCCATGATCTTCAAGCGTTCCTGAAATACTCCTTGGCCTCAGTAAAAGAGAATATGGCCGTTGGTTTTGGGCAAAAATTTGTAGAAATTCCTCCAAAGCATTTAGTGTAGATGTTGCCAAATATGGAAGGTTGATGGGAAGAGAGATCCGCCTGATCTCCTGGGTGCTGGTGCAGCTGAGGACGTCTTGGATGTCTTCTTAATGGTCTAGAGTATCTCCTGGTTCCCATAGATAGCCCTGGGTCGAACCAAGTTGAATTGGTTGAAGACTTTCCTTAATTGATGTCGGTTTGGCCAATTGATGCAAACCGGCTTGATCTTTTGGTTTGATTAGGATCCGCCTGATCCAGTGTGGCATGGTGCTTCCTACGATGTTGTGGGGTGCCTCTGAATGACTTAGAAGGTCTCCTGGTTGCCATTCTTGAGGGTGGTTTGATGTGAAACCCGGATCTTGCAAATAAGGCAAGTGTAGAGCTGGTTTGGCCGGTTTTGGGAAATTGATCATATCTTCCAATTTCCTTGGCCATTTATCGAGATCTTCGGCTTTCTGGAAAGCTAATAAACTCCTCTTGACTCCTATGATCGGTTTTGGTTCAGGACGCTTCTTCTTTGGGCTTGAATTCTCTTCTAAAGTCGCATACTCGCAGATGGACGGGTTGAGAAACCTCTGAATTGTAAAATTCATAACTTTTTGCTCCTTGAATATTTTGGCCCAATTCTAATTGGCCTGGACTCCTCCTTGAGTGTAGAATCCATAACAATTATCCTTGTGATTTACACCCTCCTGGTTTGTAAGATATGGCATGTTTAGTGCACATATGTCCTGGCTGGCGCCTTGGCTGGTTGAGTAGGGTGTTGGGTCGACCTCTGGTTCAGCTGCTGAATTGCTGGCCGCAACATTCCCTCCCCCTTGAAAAGGTTTCGACCTCGAAACTGTATAACCTGCACCAAGATAGAGCAAGTCAGCTTTCATACTCTTTTGGGATTCTAAGGTCTTACCTTGATATTGTTTTTGTTTGGGGATGGATTGTGCATCAGGTGGCTCTTCTTTCAGCAAATAGGATAGGATCACGCCTTTGCTGTGGACTTTGGCATTGCTTCTCTTCTTCAGTGGATGGTCCTTCATACTCTTAGTAGGCTCAGTCCTGACCATCTTTGGGTTTGATCCTCCTAGCAACAAAAGATTATCCGGTGGGATTTCCTTGAAGCTTTCTCCTTTGCAACCTGAAAAATTCTCAACATTCTGGACAAAGAACAAGTGAATTATATCTGATACTGGAGTTTTATGAACATAATATGTTATGGCCGGATTTACCTTGGGTGCATCAGCATGATGAAGAATGATATTCTTCTTTGGAGATATTTGGTTAGATGGCTGCCTTTCTTGCAACTGTTTACCTTGGTCGGTATGACCATCTTTTTGTGATAGCTCAGCTCGGTTTTTATGTTCTTCTTGACTTATCCCTGGATCAAAACATCTTGGCAAAGACAAGTGTATTATACCAACGTATAGGGATTTATAAACTGAAGAAAACATAGAACAATTAACCTTTTATTCAGCTGTGGCAGTAAGAACTTCTTGTTCTTTATTTGCCTTGTACTCACCTTGATTTCCTGTACCAATTTCACTTTTCCTTGGACAAGACAAGTGAATTAATCTTGTCATGGAATTAATAATAGCATTCTGATCTAGGGTGGAATTTACCTCAGATTTTGGTACTTGAACAACACTTTGTTCAGTTTTCGGTTTCCACTTGTGGTGTGGATTTTGATTGAGCTCATGTACTGATTTGGCCTTTGGAACTGCAGTAAGGATATGGCCCTCATCTAGTATACCTGTACCAAGAATATAAACGTTTAGGCCAGTATCTAAAGGTGGTGTTAGATACTTACCTTGGTTTGACACTTTGGTTACTGGTTTTGCTTCTTTAAGCAACTTGGATTGCTTGTCCTTCTGATCCATTAGAAGGTTTGCTCTTGGTGTGTCATCTCCGTGGGATATAGGCTCTTTAATACCTGTAATAACACTCTTGGACAAAGACAAGTGCATCATACAAGTGGTAGATGATTCATGAAAAGATTTAACAAGTATAGGACTTACCTTGGCCTTTACTTGGACAATAGCTTGCTCTGGTTTGTCTTTGGACCTGATCAAAGTATTTTGGCCGACACTTGTACTCATCTTCCTGACCTTTGGGATGTCATTCTTCTGGTTTAACCAATGGATAATGGTGTGCCCCTGCTTTGGCTGAAAGTTATCTTGTTGAGACAAGACTCTTTGACCTTCTTGTGCCACTAATCTTCTTGCTTCTTTGGAACCATGAGTTGGGTACCTCCTTGGATATAGTTCTTGGATTTCAGAACTTGTAAAATCTGGTGCAAATCTATCCCTCATGACTTCCTTAAGAGCTCTCCACGTTTTGATAGTTGGCTCCTTGTAAAGCCGCCTATCATCTTCTTCTTGTACCCACCATTTCAAGGCTTCTTCTCTAAGTTGATCAATAGCATAAGCTAGCCTCTCTTTCCTCAGGATGTTGTTGAAGTGAAACCATTCATCAAGGTTCCTCTCCCATCTTAGATAACCTCTTTTCCCTGAAAATTTAAAGAGTTCAATTTTATCAGCAAAAGATTTATAATCAAACCGAGAATTAACAACATAAGGGTTGTGGGTTTTAGAAGTTGGAGTTTGATTGATCCTTGAAGGATCTGGTGGCTTGGGCTCGACATATACAGCCCCTGGTACATCTCCAGATCTCCTTTCTCCTTCATGTGGACGTTGGCCTTGTGCCTAATTTCTTTTCTCTAACTGAGCAATCTTAAGTTGGAGCTTTTGTAGAGCTGCGGACTGTTGGCTCAAGGTGGCCCTTAGGTTTTGGCCGTGTATCTCCTCCTCCATTGCTTCCTGAAAACAATCTCAAAGAACAAGTGAAGGTATGGAAAGTTTTGGTCTAACCAAAATAAAACAAATGCAAGAATGCAATTTAACTAAACCGAGAAAGTATGCAATTATGAACCGAAATGAAGTAACTATACTAAAATGATTTTTTTTTCTTTTGGTTTTCTGAATGCAATCTCGAAATTAAACAATATGGTATGATAAGAGACACAAATGAAAAGAAAATATGGAAAGAAAACTAATGCTGATATTTTTTTTTGATTTTCTTAATTATGCAAGAATTAACCAACAATATGCAAAAATGATTTAAACTAAGATGCAATATTTTTATTTGGTTTTCTTGATGCAAGCACGAAATGGACAACTATAAATGGTATGAAAATACTGAGAATGATTTATTTTGGCTTTTAAGTTTATGGATGCAAATGGAAAGGAAACAAATTCAAAACAACATTTTTTCTTATGGGATTTTCTTTTATGGAAACTAATGAATGCAAACACTTTTCTTTTGGGATTTTCGATTTTAAATGAATCAAACAAAACTTTTTCTTTTCTTTTTCGTGGCTTTTAAGAGGATGAACAGAAAGAACACAACAACAAATGCAGAAACAAAACTTGAACAAAGAAACTGTTTTTATGGATTTTCGGTTTACAAGATGGAAAAACAAATGCAAACAATATGAATGATTTTTTTTTTTTGAATGCAAATAACAAACTTATGAAACAAATATGGTATGCACGAAATTAATAAAATGCTATGCCTTTTTATTTTTATTTTTATGCAAGATTTAAACAAGAAACAAATATGGAATGCAGATTTTTTTTTTTTAAATGAATGCACTAAATCTAAAAATGACAAGTGGAGCTGGGGAATGAATGCAAACACAATATGATATTTCTTTTTCAAATTTTTGTGAATCAAATGCAAGAAACTTCTTCTCTTATGTTTTTCTTTTCCTAAGAACAATAACAATGCAAAACCTTTTTTTTTTTTATAATTGGAAAAACAAATGCAAACAAGATGAATGATGCAAGGATAGAATGGACCTGATTCAGGAGCTTAAGCTCTGATACCAAATGTTACAGGCTGGAAATCAGGGTGGGCAAGATGGATGATGGAAGCTTGGATGGGTCGACCAAAGAGATGATCGGATGGGCGATATGATGGAATGCAAGTTATGAACCTGAAAACAAATGCAAAAACAAATGAGATATGATTTCTAATATGATAAAACAAGATAAATAAAGATAGATAGGATGGAATTAGGCTGCTGGTCTTGAGACACTCTCAGCCTAATCAGTTGATGATTGAAGTGGATTGAGATGGTGCTTTGCTTGCTGGACTGATGTCTCTCTCAAGCTTGGCAAACGAATTGGAATGGAAGGATGGGGGATTGAGGACGCCACAAGACTCTATGGAAAGGACCCTTGATAAGTCAAGGTGCTTTGGAGCTGCTTCACACAAACTCAAAAGACTTAGAACAATAGTTTTTAAGAAAACTAGAAAACTGAATAATTCTTATTACTTTCAAAATGGGATGATTTACAATGAAGCAAAGACTAGAGCTTTATAGGCTCGACAAGGACAGACTCTGTAATAACCCTCACGAGCAGATATAATTTTGGTCAAGAAAATTCTTTAAGATCAGTTTGAAGATTGATCGATCAGAATTTAAATAAAAATCGACACGGTGAATTAATCTCGACGGGGCTGTCTTTTGGTCGAAAAATCATCTCTTGATGGTTCTGGTCGAGTGTTAATTATTATCGTTGATTTTTATTCATGCTGGGTGAGTTTATTCAGAGCAGGACGAGATTCGAATGATGAAAAATATTTAGTCGAAACAGTCCGAAAAATATCGACAAAACTCTTAAAATTATTTCTGAACAGTCACATGCTTTGCACCTTCTAGCCTACTTGCTTCCTCAGTAATTAGGTCACATGACCTACACCTACTTGCTTGCCTGCTTGCTCATTAGAAGTCACATGCTGGTCACAAGCTACTTGCTTCAGCTGCTTGTAGCTTTCTTCATGGGAAGGAAAAGTTCAGCTGCTTGTGCTGCTTGGTGTGCTGAAGCATGTCACCAGCTGTCTAACCTCATCTTTGTCTTTTGTGGGAGCAAACCCTCATCTGAAGCAACTCCTTATGATATAAAATACCCTCTTCTCTCCTCTGGACGTTCATAACCTGCAAGAAAAACCAGAGAAAAATTCAGAGAGAAAGAGAGAAAGAAGAGAGAAAAATCTGTGAGAAAAGATTCATGAAAAATTCAGAAAAATATTCAGAGAAGAGGAGTGAGCATGGACAACTCTTTCTCACCATCCTGTGACTTTAATCAGTGAGTTTTGGAGTGTTTAAGAGCTGAAGATTTGGTGTCCTGAAGTTGAGAATCACCTATGTTCTTCAGCCTTTGATTTTGATCGGTAAGATGGTTGTGGATCAGTTTCTGTGAGAAGTTTTGTTGGTTTGCCTACACTGGAGATAAATTCTGAATAAATCCAACCATGGATTCTTGTGGTGTTGATCAGGTTAATTCGTGGTTAGCTTGAAGAGAGACAACCAGTCAAGTTTAATTAGTTGAGTAAAACCGGTAAGCTTCAGCTTCTTGATTCAGCCATGTTTTGATGAGAACCAATTGCTGTATGTTGGTTAACCTGTCAGGATCAGTTGTCTAAGGTCTTGTTCTCTTCAGTCTTGGTTGGTTTATGATTTAATCAGTCTCATAGAACCAGTAGACGAACTGATAAGAATTATGGGAATTAAACCGAACTGATTTGATCTTGTTTAGAACTGAATTGAGCTGGTATGTTCTGATCTGATCTGAGCGGAGCTGTCTATGGTCTGAAATTGTCTTGAACTGATGTCGTCTGAGTATAACCGAGTTAAGCTGTTGGGAACTGATTAGAACCGGAGTTAGCTGAGCATGAACTAAGCTGATATGAACCGAGTTAAATTGTTAAAGCTTGAACCGAGCTGAACATGGTATCAATCTGTCTTGAACCGAACTGATATGAGAGAACTGAACTGAAATGTTATGAACTGAGTTGAGTTTCTTCTTGAACCAGACTACTGAACCTTATGTTCCAACTGTTATGTTTTGAATTCAGATGGCCAAGGAGAGTATTCGGATCAGCCGGATCCTTGTGATGGTTCTGAACCGAGAGTGATCCAAAAGTGAAGTGTGATTAGCTTGAGCTCGAGTCTAGTCTTCCTTAGCCAATCTCATGGATTTAAAGGTGAGTCTAGATAGATGATGAATGAATTATGAATGAGTATGCATGATTGCATATTGAATATTGTTGATTAATTAAGAATTAATCATGAATTAATTAAGGGATAATCATTTATTAATTAAGGATTAATCATGGATTAATTAAGGAGTAATTATGGTTTGATTGATTAAGTATTATTCCTTGATCTATATTTATATATGAAGTATATATCTAGTTTAAATACTTAAGAATAAACAAGAATAATTCTTTGAGGTTATCCCGAGCCTTAGTACTTGTTCTCAAGTACTAATCTATAAGTATTCTATTAATAAGTGTGAATCATGTGAAGTCTTATTGTATACTCACTCTCCCGAAAGTCCCGCATTGCCGTGAATTGGTCCTGCGATATGGATCAAGGTCATGAAGACACGATGATGGGGTCGCACCCTGGAGGCCGTGTAACTGCATGCAGCGTTGGATGTTCTATCTTGGAATATCTGATGGAGATGATGGTTATATTTATTCCCCGTTAAGCTCGGTTAGCCTTGGTGGTTTTCCGGGTTTAGCATATATATATATATTAAGAGTATGAGTGATTGGCGGGTATCGTGGAGGTGATGTTTAAGATAGATTCACATGGATGGATTGAGAGGCCTTATATTAATTATGGAATATAATTCCACTGCATTCAAATGGTGTCGATTGCTCGGGATACTATTGATATGTGTTTGGGTGTGGGATTAGACTCACTGAGTAAACTAGTTACTCATGACTCATTTGATATGCAGGTAACCAGTAGGTGGGAGACCTTTACTCTAGGACAGGAAGGAACGGCATTAGCCAGCGGTAGTTTTATTATCCCTGCAAAGTCATTTTGATATATCCTATGAATAAGATTTGTAGACCGAAAACCTCGAGGTTAATTTATAACAAATTTTGTAAGATGATTTTGAATGATATATAAATAATGTTTTTTTTAAAGTACGGGTTCCATATGATATTAGTCCTTGTCCGGACGAACTAACTATCAGGTATTGCTTTCTCGGGTTGAAAAGCCTAGAGTGGTATCCGATAGGAGCGTTGGTGTTCTTTGATTGTTGGTCTAAGGCGATCGGAAGTATACTGAGAACCTCAGATCGACCATCGAGGAACATCGACCGTGTCATTTCCGGTCATCTATGATCGGGGGTGTCACAAAGGTGGTATCAGAGCATGGTTATACGATGCTAGAATGGGACTTGTTTCAAATGTTTTTCGAGTCAACATGAGTCGCAAGCATAACTAGGATATGCTGGCTGGTTCGTTCATTTTAGAATAGATAGTCATGGGTAGTTACGTAACCTGATCTTTCATAGCAGAAGCACCAAGACAAGCTTGAACGGGTGAACCGTACTTATCGATGCTGCTATCATCATGTTCGAGATTTCTACCCTCATGGCCGGGTTCACTACCGTCTTTTTAGGAGTCATTAATGTCATGTCTTCCTGCCTTTCTTTTGAGTTCTAGTGGGGGATGCCAATTCTTTAGAGAGATATATGGGACAGAGTTGATACATCGAATATATCTCTGGACTTGTGTGTTATGAATATCAAGCTTATGCTGAGACGTACAAGCACCAGAGCTGTACAAGCCAAATTGTTCTGTATTTGTTTCAAGCTTAGGATTGGACGAAGAGATGGTTTGATTGTATTACAAGATGATGGAAGCACCGGAAGCATTCTGTTTGCAATGAGACATCATGAAGCTTATGATGCAAAGAAGAAGAAGTTGGGACCACAAGATACTGAAGAAGGACTAAACCGTTCGAAGTATACTTTGGCTTGAGGCAGATTTGGGATCAAACACTCAGAGCTGAATATTGACGTGGCCGTTGTTAAGAAATAACAAGAAGGATTTGGCAGCAAGCTATTTGGAGATGAACGCTTTGTTGGTCGAGAGTCAAGAATTACTTCACAGAGTTGAGTTCGAGTTGGACAGATTTCATGAGTTCAGGAAGTAGTATTTTCTACACAAGCATCGAGATACGTGGTCGAGTGAATTGGATTCATCAATTATGGTTTGGAGAATAAGCAAAAGATCATACGAAAAATCTTTGGGAACTTAGCCAAGAATTTTGGAGTAGATAAAAGACCATGGAGTTTCAAAGCTTCGAGGAGATGTTAGAGTATGACGTGAATGTTAAAGAAGCTATTATTGCTGAAGAAGTTAACCAAGTCATGCAGACCGTTTATTTTCCAACCGCTGCAGATCAAAGATCAAGATCGAGGACCTTGAGCCGTTATGGTTGTGACTAGCAAAGACAGAATGGTCGTGATTGTCAAAGTTTGGGAAATCCTGGAACGTTTGCATCATTCGCGCTTTGGTGGTTCTTGTGAAGAGTTAGGAATTTAGGTTACCCTTCCTCATGAAGTTACCCGATCTACGTTACCTATACCTAAGATAACACTTGTTGAACTAGTCCGATTTTCCTTACCGTTAGTCCACATCCAAGTGTTAGGCTATTTGGGTAGAGCCTACACTTTATAGTTGACTGGACCGTCAAAACCCCTGAAAGGTCCAATCACAGGTTTGCTTCTTATCCCATTGCGTGTTGTGTGCATTTTAAAAATTTATGAATGATTAAATAAATAAGTGAAGGAGTGATCAAGGTGTCGTATGAGACCTTGCCTATGGATGGAATTTTCCGCCCATATTGTGTTTGATGCGGGAACAACACATAGATGTAGTTCTCGGGTAGTGTCTTTGTTTTAGGAAGGATTCACTTTAGTGAATTCAAGTACACTGTTCTTATTCGTGGAAGTACTGGCTGCCATTTAGAGTTATGGTATGCCTTCGTATCCCATCCCCATTCCTTAGTACTTCCATTAGAGCGGTTTGTTTCTATCTAGAGTGAGATTGGCTATCTAGTTATCGAGCTCAATTAGGATGTTGTTGAGGAAGAAAGTCTTTGAGAGAAGACCAGTTACCGTTGGCTTGCAATGGTATTCTACTAAGTGTTGGAGCCTCGCTCATATCAGTCTGGAGAGTTGGGAACCTTTTGGGAAACGGTGACGTGGCGTATTCCATTATCATCATAATTGGGCGGAGAGAAAATAATAAGAAGCAGAGTATCGAGGACAGTTAGATAACTAGGGAACATGAAGCTATGTTTAAGAAAGTGGAAAATTTGTTGACATCCAAAAGTAACCCGTCAAGTATTCTGGTTGAACCTTGATTCGCTGCAATTGCCTAGGCATCTATCCAAGTGGTTCTAGCCAAATTCAAGTAGAAGTCAGAAGATTTGTTTGGAGAAAGGTTTTGTTCGACTTAGTTATTTTCTGTGGAGTGTACCGATGTCAGTGGTAAAGAAGAAGAACCAGAGTTTGCGGTTATGTTCGAGTATAAAATCAAGGACGTGACCATCAGGGTCAAGTATCAAGTTCTAGAATTGAAGAATGGTTAAGATCGGTCGCAAGGCGTAGTTTTATTCCAAGGACGTTTGATGGACGCTTCACGTTGTAGTAAATATTTCTGCACGGAAATTGGAAGTTAGATACCTTAGTCAGTAAATGGAACAAGGAGTTGTTGCATATTTACAAAAGATCGCTACTACTACATGATGGTCGTACTCAATTTCAGTTATCGAGATTCGAAGTTCTGTGGATTGGCCGGTTACCATCAGAAGTTTGTTCAAGAGTTAGAAACCATATCCACCAATGAGTTGATCGACTGAGAATGGTGTTACCTTGGAATGGAGTAAAAGTATTGATGAAGTATGAAATTAGTTAGAGGAAGTATCTACGTCTATGCATATCTTAGACTTGCATGAGCCTAACCAGCCATATACTACTACATGGATGTATTATGTGTTGGTCTAGGTGAATGCTAATGCAAGACGATATGGTAATCGTTTATGCATCAAGGGAGCTAAGGAAGCATAAGGAAAACTATTTGATGCACAAGTTGGGGTTGGTGGCAGTTCTGTTGCACATCAAATTTAGTGATCATTTCAATATGGGGAAAGGATGCAAGTTTTCACTGATCAAAGAAGCCTAAGGAAGAGCAAATATTGCTGCTTATGCTTTAAGAGGAAGTGATATTAATGATGATATGGAGTAGGATCTCAAGAATCATGAAGCGGAATTGGGAGTGATTTATTTTGCTGCCTTATAAGGAAAGAATAGAGAACCTTCAAGATTGCAAGTAGAAAATCAAGATGGCTTATTCATTCGTATTTGAGGAACTCAGTTGAAGGATGAGAATCTAAGGAATTCATAGAAGGAACTGGGTGAAGAGAATTTCGAAGAATAGTATGAGGACTGTGTCATGTACAAGTTCATAAAGTGGAGATGTGGGAGAAGGAATCCAAATTCAACCTAAAATTAAGCAGATGTGAAGTAAATCCCAAGGAAGATTGAAGAGTGCAAGGAAAAAGGTATAACCATAAGGCATATGGGAATGCTCAAGTTGTTAAGAGATCAGAAGATGTATTAACAGAGAAAGTGTGAAGTCATCATACAAGAGTACTTCGTTGGTAAATCAAGTTTGGTATAGGCGGACTTGTTGATTCCTCAGTTACTAGACAGAAGAAGGAAATCAGAAAGTAATAGAACAAGACTTGGATATGCGAAATTTCAGTGAGATTGAGTCGTTCAGAAGTTTTTGAAGAGTATCTCAGATAGATAAGAAGGGTATGGAATACTGTAAGGGAAATCATTTCTGGAATAAGTGTGTTTGTGTGTATTTGAGAGTGGCACCCTTGGTCTGAATCATGTTAGCGTGATTGATCGTGCATGTTCTTGTTTGATTGTTGCACGGTTAATCAAGTTGACATTGACCAGACTGAAGATGTTACCTTCACGTATGGCACATCACCTCACGTTCCAAATTTCATGTTGCTGTTATGGGAGAAAGCCAGATAGAAAAGGTTGAGAAGTAATAGTCTATAGATACAAGATTGTTAGAAAAAGTATGCAGACCGCAGTTGACAAGAGTTGTACAGAGTAAATAATTTGGTTATCTTGAAAGTGGCTGCTCATAAAAGAAAGGATCGGTTGGGAGAATCAAGGGTCAACCATGAGTTGTTTTGATATGGGCAGATTAAGATAAGGTCAGAGCTAATATCCAGAACTCCTTTCAGAAACTGTTCAGTAAAGAGTGTACAGTTACGTTTTCAGAATTCGGGGACGAATTCTTTTGAGGGGGGAAGAATGTAATAACCCTCACGAGCAGATATAATTTTGGTCAAGAAAATTCTTTAAGATCAGTTTGAAGATTGATCGATCAGAATTTAAATAAAAATCGACACGGTGAATTAATCTCGACGGGGCTGTCTTTTGGTCGAAAAACCATCTCTTGATGGTTCTGGTCGAGTGTTAATTATTATCGTTGATTTTTATTCATGCTGGGTGAGTTTATTCAGAGCAGGACGAGATTCGAATGATGAAAAATATTTAGTCGAAACAGTCCGAAAAATATCGACAAAACTCTTAAAATTATTTCTGAACAGTCACATGCTTTGCACCTTCTAGCCTACTTGCTTCCTCAGTAATTAGGTCACATGACCTACACCTACTTGCTTGCCTGCTTGCTCATTAGAAGTCACATGCTGGTCACAAGCTACTTGCTTCAGCTGCTTGTAGCTTTTTCATGGGAAGGAAAAGTTCAGCTGCTTGTGCTGCTTGGTGTGCTGAAGCATGTCACCAGCTGTCTAACCTCATCTTTGTCTTTTGTGGGAGCAAACCCTCATCTGAAGCAACTCCTTATGATATAAAATACCCTCTTCTCTCCTCTGGACGTTCATAACCTGCAAGAAAAACCAGAGAAAAATTCAGAGAGAAAGAGAGAAAGAAGAGAGAAAAATCTGTGAGAAAAGATTCATGAAAAATTCAGAAAAATATTCAGAGAAGAGGAGTGAGCATGGACAACTCTTTCTCACCATCCTGTGACTTTAATCAGTGAGTTTTGGAGTGTTTAAGAGCTGAAGATTTGGTGTCCTGAAGTTGAGAATCACCTATGTTCTTCAGCCTTTGATTTTGATCGGTAAGATGGTTGTGGATCAGTTTCTGTGAGAAGTTTTGTTGGTTTGCCTACACTGGAGATAAATTCTGAATAAATCCAACCATGGATTCTTGTGGTGTTGATCAGGTTAATTCGTGGTTAGCTTGAAGAGAGACAACCAGTCAAGTTTAATTAGTTGAGTAAAACCGGTAAGCTTCAGCTTCTTGATTCAGCCATGTTTTGATGAGAACCAATTGCTGTATGTTGGTTAACCTGTCAGGATCAGTTGTCTAAGGTCTTGTTCTCTTCAGTCTTGGTTGGTTTATGATTTAATCAGTCTCATAGAACCAGTAGACGAACTGATAAGAATTATGGGAATTAAACCGAACTGATTTGATCTTGTTTAGAACTGAATTGAGCTGAGTATGTTCTGATCTGATCTGAGCGGAGCTGTCTATGGTCTGAAATTGTCTTGAACTGATGTCGTCTGAGTATAACCGAGTTAAGCTGTTGGGAACTGATTAGAACCGGAGTTAGCTGAGCATGAACTAAGCTGATATGAACCGAGTTAAATTGTTAAAGCTTGAACCGAGCTGAACATGGTATCAATCTGTCTTGAACCGAACTGATATGAGAGAACTGAACTGAAATGTTATGAACTGAGTTGAGTTTCTTCTTGAACCAGACTACTGAACCTTATGTTCCAACTGTTATGTTTTGAATTCAGATGGCCAAGGAGAGTATTCGGATCAGCCGGATCCTTGTGATGGTTCTGAACCGAGAGTGATCCAAAAGTGAAGTGTGATTAGCTTGAGCTCGAGTCTAGTCTTCCTTAGCCAATCTCATGGATTTAAAGGTGAGTCTAGATAGATGATGAATGAATTATGAATGAGTATGCATGATTGCATATTGAATATGGTTGATTAATTAAGAATTAATCATGAATTAATTAAGGGATAATCATTGATTAATTAAGGATTAATCATGGATTAATTAAGGAGTAATTATGGTTTGATTGATTAAGTATTATTCCTTGATCTATATTTATATATGAAGTATTTATCTAGTTTAAATACTTAAGAATAAACAAGAATAATTCTTTGAGGTTATCCCGAGCCTTAGTACTTGTTCTCAAGTACTAATCTATAAGTATTCTATTAATAAGTGTGAATCATGTGAAGTCTTATTGTATACTCACTCTCCCGAAAGTCCCGCATTGCCGTGAATTGGTCCTGCGATATGGATCAAGGTCATGAAGACACGATGATGGGGTCGCACCCTGGAGGCCGTGTAACTGCATGCAGCGTTGGATGTTCTATCTTGGAATATCTGATGGAGATGATGGTTATATTTATTCCCCGTTAAGCTCGGTTAGCCTTGGTGGTTTTCCGGGTTTAGCATATATATATATATTAAGAGTATGAGTGATTGGCGGGTATCGTGGAGGTGATGTTTAAGATAGATTCACATGGATGGATTGAGAGGCCTTATATTAATTATGGAATATAATTCCACTGCATTCAAATGGTGTCGATTGCTCGGGGTACTATTGATATGTGTTTGGGTGTGGGATTAGACTCACTGAGTAAACTAGTTACTCATGACTCATTTGATATGCAGGTAACCAGTAGGTGGGAGACCTTTAGTCTAGGACAGGAAGGAACGGCATTAGCCAGCAGTAGTTTTATTATCCCTGCAAAGTCATTTTGATATATCTTATGAATAAGATTTGTAGACCGAAAACCTCGAGGTTAATTTATAACAAATTTTGTAAGATGATTTTGAATGATATATAAATAATGTTTTTTCTTAAAGTACGGGTTCCATATGATATTAGTCCTTGTCCGGACGAACTAACTATCAGGTATTGCTTTCTCGGGTTGAAAAGCCTAGAGTGGTATCCGATAGGAGCGTTGGTGTTCTTTGATTTTTGGTCTAAGGTGATCGGAAGTATTCTGAGAACCTCAGATCGACCATCGAGGAACATCGACCGTGTCATTTCCGGTCATCTATGATCGGGGGTGTCACAGACTCTAACAGTCATAAAATGATAAAAGGAAACAAAATAACTTGAACTTAAAGTCTTGGGAGCAAAGACTTTGATGACTCCATGGAATATAGCCGTTAGACTTGATTTGCTTCCTTCCAAAAGAAAACTTGTGAAGACTTGTATCTTGATAGCTTCTGGACGTGGCCATGATCTTCAAGCCTTCCTGAAATACTCCTTGGCCTCAGTAAAAGAGAATATGGCCGTTGGTTTTGGGCAAAAATCTGTAGAAACTCCTCCAAAGCATTTAGTATAGATGTTGCCAAATATGGAAGGTTGATGGGAAGAGAGATCCGCCTGATCTCCTGGGTGCTGGTGCAGCTGAAGACGTCTTGGATGTCTTCTGAATGGTCTAGAGTATCTCCTGGTTCCCATAGATAGCCCTGGGTCGAACCAAGTTGAATTGGTTGAAGACTTTCCTTAAATGATGTCGGTTTGGCCAATTGATGCAAACCGCTTGATCTTTTGGTTTGATTAGGATCCGCCTGATCCAGTGTGGCATGGTGCTTCCTACGATGTTGTGGAGTGCCTCTGAATGACTTAGAAGGTCCCCTGGTTGCCATTCTTGAGGTTGGTTTGATGTGAAACCCGGATCTTGGAAATAAGGCAAGTGTAGAGCTGGTTTGGCCGGTTTTGGGAAATTGATCATATCTTCCAATTTCCTTGGCCATTTATCGAGATCTTTGGCTTTCTGGAAAGCTAATAAACTCCTCTTAACTCCTATGATCGGTTTTGGTTCAGGCCGCTTCTTCTTTGGGCTTGAATTCTCTTCTAAAGTCGCATACTCGCAGATGGACGGGTTGAGAAACCTCTGAATTGTAAAATTCATAACTTTTTGCTCCTCGAATATTTTGGCCCAATTCCAATTGGCCTGGACCCCTCCTTGAGTTTAGAATCCATAAAAATTAGCCTCGTGATTTACACCCTCCTGGTTTGTAAGATATGGCATGTTTAGTGCACATATGTCCTGGCTGGCGCCTTGGCTGGTTGAGTAGGGTGTTGGGTCGACCTCTGGTTCAGCTGCTGAATTGCTGGCCGCAACAGCCAGCCCACACAGGACGTCCGTGGCTGTCCGTGTGTATCCGTTGGTGTCCGTCAGCACACACAAGACGTTCGTGGCTGTCCATCAGTACACATATCAGCACGTTGGTCCTTGAACTCAGCACGCTGGCCCTTCCCTTGGACTGTTTGGGTGATTATGGCCCACTTGGGCTGTCTATTCAGTACACACAGGACGTTCGTGGGTATCCGCCAGCACACACAGGACGTCCGTGGCTGTCTGTGGCTGTCCGTCAGCACACACAGGACATCCGTGGCTGTCCGTGTGTGTCCGTCAGCAGACACAGGACCTCCGTGGCTGTCCATCAGTACACATATCAGCACTTTGGGCCTTAGACTCAGCACGCTGGCCCTTCCCGTGGACTGTTTGGGTGATTTTGGCCCACGTGGGCTGTCTGTTCAGTATACACAGGACGTCCGTGGGTGTCTGTCAGCACACACAGGACGTCTGTGGCTGTCCGTGTGTGTCCGTCAGCACACACAGGACGTCCGTGGCTGTCCATCAGTACACATATCAGCTCGTTGGTCCTTGGACTCAGTACGCTGACCCTTTCCGTGGACTGTTCGGGTGATTTTAGCCCACGTGGGCTGTCTGTTCAGTATGCACAGGACGTCAGTGGGTGTCCATCAGCACACACAGGACGTCCGTGTGTGTCCGTCTGCACACACAGGACGAACATGGCTGTCCGTGTGTGTTCTTGTGTGCCCATCAGCACACACAGGACATCTGTGGCTGTCCATCAGTACACATATCAGCACGTTGGTCCTTGGACTCAGCACGCTGACTCTTCACGTGGACTGTTTGGGTGATTTTGGCCCATGTGGGCTGTCTGTTTAGTACACAGAGGACGTCTGTGGGTGTCCGCCAGAACACACAGGACGTCTGTGGCAGTCCGTGTGTGTCCATGTGTGTCCGTCAGTGTCCCTCAGCACACCCAGGATGTCCGTGGTTGTCCATCAGTACACATATCAGCACGCTGGTTCTTGGACTCAGCACGCTGGCCCTTCCCGTGGACTGTTCGGGTGATTTTTGCCCACGTGGGCTGTTTGTTCAATACACACAGGACGTCCGTGGGTGTCTGCCCGCACACATAGGACGTGTGTGGCTGTCCGTCAGCACACACAAGACGTCTGTGGCTGTCCGTGTGTGTCCGTGTGTGTCTGTGTGTGTCCGTTAGCATACACAGGACGTCCGTGGGTGTCCGTCAGCACACACAGGACGTCCGTATGTGTCCGTCAGCACACACAGGACGTCTGTGGCTGTTCGTGTGTGTCCATCAGCACACACAGGGCGTTCGTGGCTGTCCATCAGTACACATATCAGCACGCTGGCCCTCCCCGTGGACTGTTTGGGTGATTTTGGCCCACGTGGGCTGTCTATTCAGTACACCCAGGACGTCCGTGGGTATCCGTCAGCACACACAGGACGTCCGTGGGTGTCCGTCAGCACTCAAAGGACGTCTCTGGGTGTCCGTCAGCACATACAGGACGTCTGTGGGTGTCCGTCAGCACACACAGGACGTCCGTGGCTGTCCGTGTGTGTCCGTGTGTGTCCGTCAGCACACACAAGACGTCTGTGGCTGTCCATCATTACACATATCAGCACGTTGGTCCTTGGACTCAATACGCTGACCCTTCCCGTGGAGTGTTCGGGTGATTTTGGCCCACGTGGGCTGTCTGTTCAGTACGCACAGGACGTCTGTGTGTGTCCGTCAGCACACACAGGACGTCCGTGGCTGTCCGTGTGTGTTCGTGTGTGTCCGTCAGCACACACAGGACGTCTGTAACTGTCCATAAGTACACATATCAGCACGTTGGTCCTTGGACTCAGCACGCTGACTCTTCCCGTGGACTGATTTTGGCCCACGTGGGCTGTCTGTTCAGGACACATAGGAAGTCTGTGGGTGTCCGCCAGCACACACAGGACGTCCGTGGCTGTCCGTGTGTGTCCGTTGGTGTCCGTCAGCACACACAAGACGTCCGTGGCTGTCCATCAGTACACATATCAGCACGTTGGTCCTTGAACTCAGCATGCTGGCCCTTCCCTTGGACTGTTTGGGTGATTTTGGCCCACGCGGGCTGTCTATTCAGTACACACAGGACGTCTGTGGGTGTCCGCCAGCACACACAGGACGTCAGTGGCTGTCTGTGGCTGTCCGTCAGCACACACAGTACATTCGTGGCTGTCCGTGTGTGTCTGTCAGCACACACAGGACCTCTGTGGCTGTCCATCAGTAAACATATCAGCACGTTGGGACTTAGACTCAGCACGCTGGCCCTTCCCGTGGACTGTTTGGGTGATTTTGGCCCACGTGGGCTGTCTGTTTAGTACACACATGACGTCCGTGGGTGTCCGTCAGCACACACAGGATGTCCGTGGGTGTCCGTCAGAGCACAAAGGACATCTGTGGGTGTCCGTCAGCACACACAGGACGTCCGTGGCTGTCCGTGTGTGTCTGTATGTGTCCGTCAGCACACACATGACGTCTGTGGCTGTCCATAAGTACACATATCAGCACGTTTGTCCTTGGACTCAGTACGCCGACCCTTCCCGTGGACTGTTCGGGTGATTTTGGCCCACGTGGGCTGTCTGTTCAGTACGCACAGGACGTCCATTGGTGTCCGTCAGCACACACAGGACGTCTGTGGGTGTCCGTCAGCACACAAAGGACGTTCGTGGGTGTCTGTCAGCACACACAGGACGTCTGTGGGTGTCCGTCAGCACACACAGGACATCTGTGGCTGTCCGTGTGTGTCTGTGTGTGTCCGTCAGCACACACAGGACGTCTGTGGCTGTCCATCAGTACACATATCAGCACGTTGGTCCTTGGACTCAGTACGCTGACCCTTCCCGTGGACTGTTCGGGTGATTTTGGCCCACATGGGCTGTCTGTTCAGTACGCACAGGATGTCCGTGGGTGTCCGTCAGCACACACAGGACGTCCGTGTGTGTCCGTCAGCACACACAGGACGTCCGTGGCTGTCCGTGTGTGTTCGTGTGTGTCCGTCAACACACACAGGACGTCCGTGGCTGTCCATCAGTACACATATCAGCACGTTGGTCCTTGGACTCAGCATGCTGACTCTTCCCGTGGACTGATTTTGGCCCATGTGGGCTGTCTGTTCAGTACACATAGGAAGTCTGTGGGTGTCCGCCAGCACACACAGGACGTCCGTGGCTGTCCGTGTGTGTCTGTGTGTGTTCGCGTGTGCTGAAAATACCAAATTAATCAGGTGTTAGAAAACCGTAATCAATGTTTGCATTATCATTTAATTTAGAAATAGAAAGATTAGGGTTTAGAGTAGTATCGATCGATGTAGATACAGTTGCATCGATCGATGGCAGAGTAATTTCTGCAGAACTTGTGTTCTTGAGATGATTGCTCTTCATGGATTTTTCTGTTGATGTAGAAGGAAGAGTGTTCATCTTTTTTGCTTGTGTGTCTGCTCTGATATGTGTAGGTGGTTTCGGGGGTGCAAAATGATTTATATAGGTATCTTTAAACGCAGTTGGGGAGGGAATATTCTCCTGCTCCTGAATTTTCGCTGCGGCGCGAATATCGATCGATGTTCCAGTACGTGTGTCGATCGATGTGCGCGGTTGTTTTGCTGGACGAGGGTGTGTATCGACCGATGTGGAGTGCACAGCATCGAACGATGTTGGAAACGTGTTGGTGAACTTATGTGTTTCAAGTCTTTCATCCTGCGAAGACATTTCTATTGCACGTTCTTTCCAATAATCCTCATCGTGTTCCTCTGTATGTCCCTCATTAGGTGAAGTAATTACAGTGTCAACTGCAAAACTTTCATGGAAACCACTGTCTGCCCAACTGCCTATGGAATAATCATCATGTCCTCTCTTGCTTGGAGGTTGGAAGGCAAAGTGTAGGTAACAATGATTAGGTGAAGCGAAATGGTCAACTGGGTGCATTACGTCGAGTGACGTTTTGTTGCGGTCATCGGTCACCGTTGACTGATTGGAATCGATCGATGGAAAGGTTGGGGTGTCGATCGATTCTGAGTACTCTGTTTTGTACTCTGATTCATACTCTGCTTCACAATGGCATGCGCCAATGAAGCCAAGTTCTTTCCCGTAATCCACAGAATTAATGACCTTTCTCTTAGGTCGGATGGGGTCGTAGTGGATGTTTGGGTCTATGAGCGTTAGACACAATTTGTTTTTGTTCATGTCACATACGGCTCCTACTGTAGCTAGGAAAGATCTTCCAAGCAGAAGTGAAGAGTTCCAGTTAAGCTCGATGTCTAGGACATGAAAATCTACAGGGACAAGGGCATTACCAATCTGTACCTCCAGATCTCTTATGATTCCTCCTGATCGTTTCTCGGAAAGATTCACGAAGGTGAAGGATTCCGTTGTAGGTTCGATGGTCAAACCAAGCTGGTCTGCCATGATCCTAGGAAGGATACTAACTGATGCCCCTGTGTCACACATTGAATGGGGAAATTCAACACCCTTGACTACGCATGGTATTGCAAACTTCCCAGGATCACTCTTCTTCGTCTATGTGATCATGTGTTTCATTTTCTCTCTGACTTGATGAAACATTCTCCTAATGTCCTCCTCAGTTACCTTTGTCTCTCTGAAGAACATCCACAACCGGTGTGTGAAGTAAGCTTCATCAAAAGGTTTTTCGATTGGGATTCTGAGGACTCTTTTAGTGAAACCATCCATCTCCTTATCGTTAGCTTCCCGCTTAAGGTTTTTAGGAATCTTCTCCTTTCTTTTCCTTAACCTTCTCCCTTCAGCTTCTTGTTCTTCTTGAACTGATTCAGGTGAACTATTTAAAGGGTTGGGTTTTGGTTCGGGTGGGTTAGCTAATCGGTTAGGTGGTGGTCTGAGTGCGTTGATGTAATCATTATCTATTGAGGGTAACCGCACTCGGTATGTCAGAGGTGCCTGTCGATCAATGGGAGGTGTGTTGTGACGATCGACGTCGGACTCACTCTGTCGATCGATGGTTGGCACAACCGATCGATTGATTTTATCATAGAAAGGGGAGGGTGGGTGAGGATGCTTAGCTGTGAATTCTTCATGAGTTAGAATTCGAACCGCATTGCATTCAGTCGATTTGGCAGACAACGTCGATCGATGACTGGAGTAATCCGTCGATCGATCTTGATCATGGTCTATCGATCGATGCGAGTTCATCGACATCGGTCGACACCATTGGGATCCGCCGAGACTTATGGAGCTTTCGATTTCGAAGTCTCCTTCCTCAAGCTTTTCATTTTTCACCACTTGCCAGAAATCATCATATATGATGGCATTTACGTGGTGTTTCCCTTTGTCGGCTCCTGCCTCTCTAGCGAAAACTTCTTGCCTCTTTATAGTCTCGCCTGTCTGAATTACTTGGGTTTCAAGTTTTCTCACCTGAGTCCCTAAGGTCTCGATTTTGGTGTTCAGATTGTTGTAGGCGGAGTCTATTTTACCGTTGAAATCCATGGTGATTTGTTGTTGTCCCAACAGTACTCGATCAAGCATTTCTTTGATCTTGCTTTCCTGAGTCTGGGGTGGTGGATCTTGGTAGTAAGAGTTCGAGTAGCTTTTGTTGTTGTTGAAGGGTTTTTGAAATTGTGAACTTTGGTTACTTATTTGGCCATTTCCAAAGAAGTTTATGTTTCCGCCCTGGTTTCCAAATTTCTGGAATCCGGTACCTCCGATGTAGTTCACATTTTCTTCTCCTTCCGTATCTGCTACTTCTCCTTCAGCTGAACAGACTTGATTCTTAAGAAGCTCGTGCACCACATCTAACTTGGCTCTTACTTCGTCCATC
Source organism: Brassica rapa (assembly GCF_000309985.2). Taxonomy (NCBI): domain Eukaryota; kingdom Viridiplantae; phylum Streptophyta; class Magnoliopsida; order Brassicales; family Brassicaceae; genus Brassica; species Brassica rapa. The sequence continues at coordinate 121,440 of NW_022610838.1, forward strand.
TGTTCCTTCCCGATAGAGGCTACAGACTTCTTCCGTTCAGAGTCAGTGTTTTTGGTGCTGCTGCTATTAGCAAGGTTTTCGATAAGTCTCACAGCTTCTAACGGATTCCAAGTAGTGAAGTTTCCTTCACTCGCCGTATCAAGGGCCATTTGATACTGTAAGGCGAGACCTCGGAAGAAAGTGCTTAGCAGCTGCACTTCGTTAAATCCGTGGTGTGGACAGTCTCGATGGAAGAACCTAAATCTAATCCACGCATCTTTGAAGGACTCTCCAGGCTTCTGCGAGAATGTGGAAATTTTGTTCCGAAGGTCTTCAGCGCGCGCCTCATCGAAGAAGTTTCGTAAGAAAGCATTCTTGATGTCGCTCCAGGATGTTAAAGATCCTGTGGGTTGCTGCCTAAGCCAGTGCATCGCTTCTCCATTCAGCGTGTATCTGAAGAGCTTGCACAGCAGGTAATCTTCGGGGACTCCTTCCCTCCGAATAGCAGCGATTAGATCCTTGAACCGTTCCAAATGGTCCATAGGATGCTCGTGCGGTAACCCAGAGTAGGGTATCTTCGACACGAGAGTGTAGTATTGAGGCTTCAGCTCGAAATTCTGCTTCTGGATCTCCAGAAGTCGAATAGCTGATATGTTGGAATAGTACTCATCTATGCGATTGTAGTCGGCCAGTGGTTTCGATCGAGCGTCCTCGTCTACAGGTTGAGCAGCTCCTGTAGTATCAGCATCAGGGATTACAGTTCACTGAGCATCTATTTTCTGACCTGTTTCATTACGCAGATGACCGGCCTGGTCATACAGGTTTCCGTTCTCGTCCTGAGTTAGAATAATAATGTTTACCATTTTTGACGACCGGTATCGATCGACGTACGCGGTGTAGTATCGATCGTTGTCGAACGATTGAGATCGATCGACGATGATGGTCTGTGTCGGTCGACGGTTGGTTGTGCGTATCGATCGACGACGAAGTTGTTGCGTCGAGCGATGTGGAACGTTGACCTCTATGGATGGTGCGTTCCAAATGAGCAGGATCGTCTGAAAACAGCAAGTCTTTCTCCTTGTTGCTTCTGGTACCGCTGGGCATGCACCTGAAAAGACAAGAAGAAGATTATTAGAAAGGGGGTAGAGAAAAGAATAAGAATCAATAAAACTAAATCTAATGGAGATTAAAGCTCCCCGGTAACGGCGCCAAATTTGATACCACTCAAATTACCCTAAGGAGTGTTACTCTCATCAAAAGAGGTTCAGATGTAGTACTTAGGGATCGAATCCACAAGGAGCTAGGGAACAATTAAATCTAGTGTTTATTAATTATAAAGGTTGTAAATGTTTAAATGAAATAGCAATAGTAACAAGCGAGTAAATAATAAATGTAACTTGGTTGGAAATGATATTAGATGCAGGGCCACTATTCAGGTGTTGGAGATTATAATACCTATAGATGCCTAACTGTTGCATGCATGATATATTAGAGCTTATTCGCTTAACTAAGTGATCAGCTGTCGCATGTACCACTGGTTAACAGACTAGATCTCGTGTCTCAACGGTTAGTATGCAGACAACGAGAGAGTGTCGATCGATGGTCTATTAAGACGTCGACCGATACACCTTTGCCAACGTCGATCGATAGTCAGTTGAGGACATCGATCGACGGGTTCTAGCCAGGCCTATGCGCGAGTATGAAATGCCCTCCTAAGATGCTAAATTGGCGGTTAGCCCTCTCTAGCAGTCCTAATATGATAGATAGATGTCAGGATGGGATAACAAGGGTGCTTGAGTATGCAATCCTATGATCAAGTTCTAGTTAGCAAGACTAAAACAAGCAATGAATACAAATCTATCATGAATATCACAACAAGGCAGATCTATAGTTTTGGGCTAATCCCACAAACCTATCTGAACCCTGGATCTAACAGTTGAACTACTCAGACATAGCAAAGCAATTCATAACAATAAAGGAATAGAAACTCATAGTATAGATGAAAAGAAATGGAAACAAGGAGTTCCAATCACAAGTGATCTTCCCTCCCCAATGAAACTTGTAACAAAACTAGATCTAGAAAAAGCTCTCATGCCGTCAAAACACTTAGGCAGTATATATTCTACTAGGTTAAAAACTCGTCAGGGCATTTTGGTAATTTGGCTTGGCCGTAGTTTTTAAGTCTGCTGAATCCAAAATGTCGCGTCTGGTGTCTCTACATCGATCGATGGTACTTGTGTACATCGATCGATATTAATCTTCATCTGTCGAGGCAATTCCTGATATCGATCGTCAGCACTGATGCACATCGATCGATTGTTCTTCCTCTCGTCGACCTCTAAGTGGTCAGCTCAGGTGAAATGTCCTTTAAGCTCCAAAATGCTCCAAAATCATAGCTTTACTCCGAAATGAACCTGAACCTGAAAACATACCTAGAAGAGTAGAAAACATAGATATATATATAGTAAAATACTTATATACCATGGATAAAAATGGGTCAAATCCAAGGTATATCAGACACCACGGACTTCCTGTGTGTACTGAACAGACAGTCCACGTGGGCCAATGTCACCCGAATAGTCCACGGGAAGGGCCAGCGTGCTGAGTCCAAGGACCAGCGTGCTGATATGTGTACTGATGGACAGCCACAGACATCCTGTGTGTGCTGACGGACACACACGGACCCACATGGACAGCCACGGACGTCCTGCGTGTACTGATGGACAGCATTGAGATCAGAACGTTCTGAAGATTTCAACTGAGGTTCATGTTTTTCACCATACTGACCAGACTGACCGGACACTGTACTGGACTGTCCCACATGCATCCGGATGGGAGCTTTGGCTGGAACCATGGCCAGATGACAGATTTGACCGTACCAGATTTTGTATCCACCATACTGTTTTCCATTTCATGAAGAACAGTCGAGACGAAATCGCATTCGGACGCACCAATTCTGAGATAGGTCATCACTACTCAATTCTGGACTGTACCGTACGTACTGCCCGCGCGACCGGATAGGAACTTCTTCAAAACTCACGACCAGACGATCGAATCCCTCGTACTGAATCTCGGCTTTCCTGACCTGTTTTGCATTCTAAGAAGAATGGTCGTGGCAGATTTCAATTTGATCGAATGGATTTCAAGTTAGGCCGTGCAACTTCATTTCCGGCTAGTTTGGACTGTCCTGATCACGTACTGGCCCTGTCCACGGGACATGCTGAAGGTTCATTGAATCTGGACAGTGGAATTTGAAGAGTTCACTTGCAGTCAATGTTAATTTTCGTGCTTGACCAGATCTGGTCAATTTTATAATTTTCTATGTTTAGATTTCCCACATTTTTCTTTAAGTCTTTTGACTAGAACTTCTATATAATGTAACCATCAGATCTGAATAAGATAATTTCGTTTTGCTTTCATTCTTTTGAGTTTTTACTCTCTTTGTTCTTTGTTAGAACATTTCTTAGTTTCTTGGTGAGGTTATCTCCAAGTTTCGATCCGTCTTTTCTTGGACCGGTGCGTCACATCCGGCAACGATCGAAGTCTGGTAGTATCTTTGGGCTATTCCGCAACCCTTAGTGTAATAACCCTCACGAGCAGATAGAATTTTGGTCAAGAAAATTCTTTAAGATTAGTTTGAAGATTGATCGATCAGAATTTAAATAAAAATCAACACGGTGAATTAATCTCGACGGGGCTGTCTTTTGGTCGAAAACCCATCTCTTGATGGTTCTGGTCGAGTGTTAATTATTATTGTCGATTTTTATTCATGCTGGACGAGTTTCTTCAGAGCAGGATGAGATTCGAATGATGAAAAATATTTAGTCGAAACAGTCCGAAAAATATCGACAAAACTCTTAAAATTATTTCTGAACAGTCACATGCTTTGCTCCTTCTAGCCTACTTGCTTCCTCAGTAATTAGGTCACATGACCTGCACCTACTTGCTTGCCTGCTTGCTCATTAATTCAGTCACATGATTGTCACCAGCTGCTTGCAGCTTTCTTCTTGGGAGGGAAAGGACAGCAGCTTGCTGTTGGAAGTGCTGAAGCTGCTCTCCACATGTCCTTTCTCAGCCTTGCTTTGTGCTGAGTGAAACCCTCACCTGAAGCAACTTCTTATGTTATAAAACACCATCTTCTCTCCTCTGAACGTTCATAACCTGCAAGAAAAACCAGAGAAAAATTCAGAGAGAAAGAGAGAAAGAAGAGAGAAAAATTTGTGAGAAAAACTAGTTGAAAAATTCAGAAAGAAAATTCAGAAAAGAGAATTGAGCATGGACAAACCTTTCTCACCATCCTGTGACTTTATCCAGTGTGTTCTGGTGTGGTTAAGAGCTGAAGGTTTGGTGTCCAAGAGTTAGAATCACCCATGTTCTTCAGCCTTTGATTTTGATCGGTAAGATGGTTGTGGATCAGTTTCTGTGAGAAGTTTTGTTGGTTTGCCTACACTGGAGATAAATTCTGAATAAATCCAACCATGAATTCTTGTGGTGTTGATCAGGTTAATTCGTGGTTAGCTTGAAGAGAGACAACCAGTCAAGTTTAATTAGTTGAGTAAAACCGGTAAGCTTCAGCTTCTTGATTCAGCCATGTTTTGATGAGAACCAATTGCTGTATGTTAGTTAACCTGTCAGGATCAGTTGTCTAAGGTCTTGTTCTCTTCAGTATTGGTTGGTTTATGATTTAATCAGTCTCATAGAACCAGTAGACGAACTGATAAGAATTATGGGAATTAAACCGAACTGATTTGATCTTGTTTAGAACTGAATTGAGCTGAGTATGTTCTGATCTGATCTGAGCCAAGCTGTCTATGGTCTGAAATTGTCTTGAACTGATGTCGTCTGAGTATAACCGAGTTGAGCTGTTGGGAACTGATTAGAACCGGAGTTAGCTGGGCATGAACTAAGCTGATATGAACCGAGTTAAATTGTTAAAGCTTGAACCGAGCTGAACTGGTATCAATCTGTCTTGAACCGAACTGATATGAGAGAACTGAACTGAAATGTTATGAACTGAGTTGAGTTTCTTCTTGAACCAGACTAGTGAACCTTATGTTCCAACTGTTATGTTTTTAATTCAGATGGCCAAGGAGAGTATTCGGATCAGCCGGATCCTTGTGATGGTTCTGAACCGAGAGTGATCCAGAAGTGAAGTGTGATTAGCTTGAGCTCGAGTCTAGTCTTCCTTAGCCAATCTCATGGATTTAAAGGTGAGTCTAGATAGATGATGAATGAATTATGAATGAGTATGCATGATTGCATATTGAATATGGTTGATTAATTAAGAATTAATTAAGGATTAATCATGGATTAATTAAGGATTAATCATGGATTAATTAAGGAGTAATTATGGTTGATTGATTAAGTATTATCCCTTGATCTATATTTATATATGAAGTATTTATCTAGTTTAAATACGTAAGAATTAATAAGAATAATTCTTGGAGGTTATCCCGAGCCTTAGTACTTGTTCTAAAGTACTAAACTATAAGTATTCTATTAATAAGTGTGAATCATGTGAAGTCTTATTGTATACTCACTCTCCCGAAAGTCCCGCATTGCCGTGAATTGGTCCTGCGATATGGATCAAGGTCATGAAGACACGATGATGGGGTCGCACCCTGGAGGCCGTGTAACTGCATGCAGCGTTGGATGTTCTATCTTGGAATATCTGATGGAGATGATGGTTATATTTGTTCCCCGTTAAGCTCGGTTAGCCTTGGTGGTTTTCCGGGTTTAGCAAATATATTTATTAAGAGTGAGTGATTGGCAGGTATCGTGGAGGTGATGTTTAAGATAGATTCACATGGATGGATTGAGAGGCCTTATAATTATATTAATTATCGAATATAATTCCACTGCATTCAAATGGTGTTGCTTGCTCGGGATACTATTGATATGTCTTTTGGTGTGGGATTAGACTCACTGATTAAACTAGTTACTCATGACTCATTTGATATGCAGGTAACCAGTAGGTGGGAGACCTTTACTCTAGGACGGGAAGGAACGGCTTTAGCCAGCGGTAGTTTTATTATCCTTGCAGTCGTTTTGATATACTATATGTATAAGGTTTGTTGACCGAAAACCTCGAGGTTAATCTATAAGATTTTGTAAGGTTCTTTTAAATGAATAAGTATATAATGTATAAAGAATGTTTTTAAAGTACGGCTTCCAAATGATATTAGTCCTTGTCCGGACGAACCAACTGTTGGGTATTACTCTTAAGGTTGTAAAGCCTCGGGTTGTATCTAATAGGATATGTGTACTTAGGCGGTTGGCCTAAGGTACCTGGATTTATTTCGGGAACTTCGGGTTAGTCGTTTATGTACACATTGTGGCTTCTCGGTTTGGTTTCAGTTACAAGTGATCGGCTGTGCATGTTCTTGTTTGATTGTTGCACGGTTGGTCGAGTAAACTTATACTTAGACCAGATCGGGGGTGTCACACTTAGTGTCACCGTTCATACCATCAGTTCTCAATCCTCTCGGATCTGAGTTCATATCAACCTTACCGAAAGAGTGATCCTTATTTTGGTTCTATCACCACGTGGGCCAAAATAACCTAAACAGTCCACGGAAAGGGCCAGCGTGCTTAGTCGGAGGACCAACGTGCTGATATGTGTACTGATGGACAACCACGGACGTCCTGTGTGTGCTGACGGACACAGACGGACACACACGGACACACACGGACAGCCACGGACGTCCTATGTGTGCTGGTGGACACCCACAAACGTCCTGTATGTACTGAACAGACAGCCCACGTGGACCAAATTCACCCAAACAGTCCACGGGAAGTGCCATCGTGCTGAGTCCAAAGACCAACGTGCTGATATGTGTACTGATGGACAGCCACGGACGTCCTGTGTGTGTTAACGGACACACACGGACACACACGGACAGCCACGGACGTCCTGTGTGTGCTGACGGACACACACGGACGTCCTGTGTGTGCTGACGGACACACACGGACGTCCTGTGTGTGCTGACGGACACCCACAGACGTCCTGTGTGTGCTGACGGACACACAAAAACACACACAGAAAGCCACGGACGTCCAGTGTGTGCTGATGGACAGCCACGGACACCATGTGTGTGCTGGTGGACACCCACGGACGTCCTGTGTGTACTTAATAGACAGCCCACATGGGCCAAAATCACCCGAACAGTCCAAGGGAAGGGCCAGCGTGCAGAGTTCAAGGACCAACGTGCTGATATGTGTACTGATGGACAGCTACGGACGTCTTGTGTGTGCTGACGGACACCCACGGACACACACAGACAGCCACAGACGTCCTGTGTGTGCTGGCGGACACCCACAGACGTCCTATTTGTACTGAACAGACAGCCCACGTGGGCCAAAATCAGTCCACGAGAAGAGTCAGCGTGCTGAGTCCAAAGACCAACGTGCTGATATGTGTACTGATGGACAGCAATGGACGTCCTGTGTGTGCTGACGGACACACACGAACAAACACGGACAGCCACAGACGTCCTGTGTGTGCTGACGGACACACAAGGATGTCTTGTGTGTGCTGACGGACACCCACAGACGTCATGTGCGTACTGAACACACAACCCACGTGGGCAAAAATCACCCGAACAGTCCACGGGAAGGGTCAGCGTACTGAGTCCAACGACCAATGTGCTGATATGTGTACTGATGGACAGCCACAGACTTCTTGTGTGTGCTGACGGACACACACGGACGTCCGGTGTGTGCTGACGAACACCCACGAACATCTTGTGTGTATTGACGGACACACACGAACACACACAGACAGCCACAGACGTCCTGTGTGTGCTGACGGACAGCCACACACGTCCTGTGTGTGCTGACGGACACACAAGGATGTCTTGTGTGTGCTGACGGACACCCACAGACGTCCTGTGTGTGCTGACGGACACACAAGGATGTCTTGTGTGTGCTGACGGACACCCACAGACGTCATGTGCGTACTGAACACACAACCCACGTGGGCCAAAATCACCCAAACAGTACAAGGTAAGGGCCAGCGTGCTGAGTTCAAGGACCAACGTGCTGATATGTGTACTGATGGACAACCACGGATGTCTTGTGTGTGCTGACAGACACACACGAAAACACACAGACAGCCACAGACGTCCTGTGTGTGCTGGCGGATACCTACAGACGTCCTATGTGTACTGAAAAGACAGCCCACGTGGGCCAAAATCAGTCCACGAGAAGAGTCAGCGTGCAGAGTCCAAGGACCAACGTGCTGATATGTGTACTGATGGACAGCCACAGACATCCTGTGTGTGCTGACCGACACACACGAACAAACACGGACAGCCACGGACGTCCTGTGTGTGCTGACGGACGCACACGGATGTCCTGTGTGTGCTGACGGACACCCACGGACGTCCTGTGCGTACTGAACACACAACCCACGTGGGCCAAAATCACCCGAACAGTCCACGGGAAGGGTCAGCGTACTGAGTCCAAGGACCAATGTGCTGATATGTGTACTGATGGACAGCCACAGACATCTTGTGTGTGCTGACGGACACACACGGACGTCCTGTGTGTGCTGACGAACACCCACAAACGTCTTGTGTGTGCTAACGGACACACACGAACACACACGGACAGCCACAGACGTCCTGTGTGTGCTGACAGACAGCCACGGACGTCCTGTGTGTGCTGGCGGACACCCCCGGACGTCCTGTGTATACTGAATAGACAGCCCACGTGGGCCAAAATCACCCAAACAGTCCAAGGTAAGGGCCAGCGTGGTGAGTTAAAGGACCAACATGCCGATATGTGTACTGATGGACAGCCACAGGTGTCTGGTGTGTGCTGACGGACACACATGGACACACACAGACAGCCACGGACGTCCTGTGTGTGCTGGCGGACACCCACAGACGTCCTATTTGTACTGAACAGACAGCCCAAGTGGGCCAAAATCAGTCCACGGGAAGAGTCAGCGTGCTGAGTCCAAGGACGAACGTGCTGATATGTGTACTGATGGACAGCCACGGACGTCTTGTGTGTGCTGACGGACACACACGGACGTCCTGTGTGTGCTGACGGACACACACAGACGTCCTGTGTGTGCTGACGGACACCCACGGACGTCTTGTGCGTACGAAACAAACAGCCCACGTGGGCCAAAATCACCCGAACAGTCCACGGGAAGGGTCAGCGTACTGAGTCCAAGGACTAACGTGTTGATATGTGTACTGATGAACAGCCACGGACGTCCTGTGTGTGCTGAAAGACACACACGGACACACACACGGACAGCCACGGATATCCTGTGTGTGCTGACGGACACCCATGGCCATCATGTGTGTGCTAACGGACACCCACAGACGTCCTGTGTGTGCTGACAAACACCCACGGACGTCCTGTGTGTGCTGACGGACACCCACGAACGTCCTGTGTGTACTGAACAGACAGCCCACGTGGGCAAAAATCACCCGAACAGTCCATGGGAAGGGCCAGCGTGCTGAGACCAAGAACCAGCGTGCTGATATGTGTACTGATGGACAGCCACTGACGTCATGTGTGTGCTGACGGATACACACGGACACACACGGATACATACGGACAGCCACGGAAGTCATGTGTGTGCTGACAGACAGCCACAGACATCCATGGACGTCCTGTGTGTGCTGGCAGACACCCACGGACGTCCTGTGTGTACTGAACAGACAGCCCATGTGGGCCAAAATCACCCAAACAGTCCACGGGAAGGGCCATCGTGCTGAGTCCAATGCCCAACCTGCTGATATGTGTACTGATGGACAGCCACAGACGTCCTGTGTGTGCTGACGGACACACATGGACAGCCACAGACGTCCTGTGTGTGCTGACGGACACACAAGGACGTCCTGTGTGTGCTGACAGACACCCACAGACGTCCTGTGTGTGCTGATGGACACACACGGACACACACGGACAGCCACGTACGTCCTGTGTGTGCTGATGGACACACACGGACACACACGGACAGCCACAGACAGCCACGGATGTCCTATGTGTGCTGGCGGACACCCACAGACGTCATGTATGTACTGAACAGACAGCCCACGTGGGCAAAAATCACCCGGACAGTCCACGGGATGGGCCAGCATGCTGAGTCCAAGAACCAGCGTGCTGATATGTGTACTGATGGACAGCCACGGATGTCCTGTGTGTGCTGACGGACACACACGGATACACACAGACAGCCATGGACATCTTGTGTGTGCTGAAAGACAGCGACGGACGTCCTGTGTGTGCTGGCAGACACCTACAGACGTCCTGTGTGTACAGACAGACAGCCCACGTGGGCCAAAATCACTCGAACAATCCACGGGAAGGGCCAGCGTGCTGAGCCCAAGGACCAACATGCTGATATGTGTACTGAAGGACAGCCACAGACGTCATGTGTGTGCTGACGGACACAGACAGACACACACGGAAATACACGGACAGCCACGGACGTCCTGTGTGTGCTGGCCGACACCCACGGACGTCCTGTGTGTGCTGGCGGACACCCACGGACGTCTGGTGTGTACTGAACAAACAGCCCACGTGGGCCAAAATCACCCAAACTGTCCACAGGAAGGGCCAGCGTGCTGAGTCCAAGGCCCAACGTGCGGATATGTGTACTGATGGACAGCCACAGACGTCATGTGTGTGTGCTGATGGACACACACGGACAGCCACAGACGTCATGTGTGTGCTGACAGACACACACGGACGTCCTATGTGTGCTGACGGACACCCACGGACGTCCTGTGTGTGCTGACGGACACACACGGAAACACACAGATACACACGGACAGCCACGGACGTCCTGTGTGGGCTGATGGACGCACACGGATGTCCTGTGTGTGCTGACGGACACCCACGGACGTCCTGTGCGTACTGAACACACAACCCACGTGGGCTAAAATCACCCGAACAGTCCACGGGAAGGGTCAGCGTACTGAGTCCAAGGACCAATGTGCTGATATGTGTACTGATGGACAGCCACAGACGTCTTGTGTGTGCTGACGGACACACACGGACGTCCTGTGTGTGCTGACGAACACCCACAAACGTCTTGTGTGTGCTGACGGACACACACGAACACACACGGACAGCCACAGACGTCCTGTGTGTGCTGACGGACAGCCACGGACGTCCTGTGTGTGCTGGCGGACACCCCCGGACGTCCTGTGTATACTGAATAGACAGCCCACGTGGGCCAAAATCACCCAAACAGTACAAGGTAAGGGCCCGCGTGGTGAGTTAAAGGACCAACATGCTGATATGTGTACTGATGGACAGCCACAGGTGTCTGGTGTGTGCTGACAGACACACATGGACACACACAGACAGCCACGGACGTCCTGTGTGTGCTGGCGGACACCCACAGACGTCCTATTTGTACTGAACAGACAGCCCACGTGGGCCAAAATCAGTCCACGGGAAGAGTCAGCGTGCTGAGTCCAAGGACGAACGTGCTGATATGTGTACTGATGGACAGCCACGGACGTCTTGTGTGTGCTGACGGACACACACGGACGTCCTGTGTGTGCTGACGGACACACACAGACGTCCTGTGTGTGCTGACGGACACCCACGGACGTCTTGTGCGTACGAAACAGACAGCCCACGTGGGCCAAAATCACCCGAACAGTCCACGGGAAGGGTCAGCGTACTGAGTCCAAGGACTAACGTGTTGATATGTGTACTGATGGACAGCCACGGACGTCCTGTGTGTGCTGAAAGACACACACGGACACTCACACGGACAGCCACGGACATCCTGTGTGTGCTGACGGACACCCATGGCCATCATGTGTGTGCTAACGGACACCCACAGACGTCCTGTGTGTGCTGACAAACACCCACGGACGTCCTGTGTGTGCTGACAAACACCCACGGACGTCCTATGTGTGCTGGCGGACACCCACAGACGTCATGTGTGTACTGAACAGACAGCCCACGTGGGCAAAAATCACCCGAACAGTCCACGGGAAGGGCCAGCGTGCTGAGTCCAAGAACCAGCGTGCTGATATGTGTACTGATGGACAGCCACGGATGTCCTGTGTGTGCTGAAGGACACACACGGATACACACAGACAGCCATGGACATCTTGTGTGTGCTGAAAGACAGCGACGGACGTCCTGTGTGTGCTGGCAGACACCTACAGACGTCCTGTGTGTACAGACAGACAGCCCACGTGGGCCAAAATCACTCGAACAGTCCACGGGAAGGGCCAGCGTGCTGAGCCCAAGGACCAACGTGCTGATATGTGTACTGAAGGACAGCCACAGACGTCATGTGTGTGCTGACGGACACAGACGGACACACACGGAAATACACGGACAGCCACGGACGTCCTGTGTGTGCTGGCCGACACCCACGGACGTCCTGTGTGTGCTGGCGGACACCCACGGACGTCTGGTGTGTACTGAACAAACAGCCCACGTGGGCCAAAATCACCCAAACTGTCCACAGGAAGGGCCAGCGTGCTGAGTCCAAGGCCCAACGTGCGGATATGTGTACTGATGGACAGCCACAGACGTCATGTGTGTGTGCTGATGGACACACACGGACAGCCACAGACGTCATGTGTGTGCTGACAGACACACACGGACGTCCTATGTGTGCTGACGGACACCCACGGACGTCCTGTGTGTGCTGACGGACACACACGGAAACACACAGATACACACGGACAGCCACGGACGTCCTGTGTGGGCTGATGGACAGCCACAGACAGCCACGAATGTCCTTTGTGTGCTGGCGGACACCCACGGACGTCCTGTGTGTACTGAACAGACAGTCCACGTCGGCTAAAATCACCCAAACAGTCCACGGGAATGGCCAGTGTGCTGAGTCCAAGGACCAACGTGCTGATATGTGTACTGATGGACAGCCACAGACGTCGTGTTTGTGCTTACGGACAAAGACGGACACACACGGACACACACGGACAGCCATGGACGTCCTGTGTGTGCTGGCGGACAGCCACAGATGTCCTGTGTGTACTGAACAGACAGCCCACGTGGGCCAAAATCACCCGAAGAGTCTACGGGAAGGGTCAGCGTGCTGAGTCCAAGGACAGCGTGTTGATATGTGTACTGATGGACAGCCACGGACGTCCTATGTGTGTTGACGGACACACACGGACACACACGAACAGCCACGGACGTCCTGTGTGTTCTGACGGACAGCCACCAACAGCCACGGATATCCTGTGTGTGCTGGCGGACACCCACTGACGTCCTGTGTGTACTGAACAGACAGCCCACGTGGGCCAAAATCACCCAAACAGTCCACGGGAAGGGACAGTGTGTTGAGTCCAAGGACCAGCGTGCTGATATGTGTACTGATGGACAGCCTCGGACGTCCTGTGTGTGCTGACAGACACACACGGATACACACGGATACACACGGACAGCCACGGAAGTCCTGTGTGTGCTGACAGACAGCCACAGACGTCCTGTGTGTGCTGGCAGACACCCACGGACGTCCTGTGTGTACTGAACTGACAGCCCACGTGGGCCAAAATCACCCAAACAGTCCACGAGAAGGGCCAGCGTGCTGAGTCCAAGGCCCAACGTGCTGATATGTGTACTGATGGACAGCCACGGATGTCCTGTGTGTGCTGACGGACACACACGGACAGCCACAGACGTCCTGTGTGTGCTGACGGATACACACAGACGTGCTGTGTGTGCTGACGGACACCCACTGTAAGACCCAATCCCGGCCGACTAGGCCGCAATCGATGCCTCACGTCGCTCGGTCCATACTACGACCGAACCTCTAAATTTTTTTTGCCTTTTATCTATAATATCGCCCATAGGCGAGGGCTAACCTAGATCTTAACTTACGACTATCTTAGTCATTCCATAGTTTAGATCATTTCAACTTATGCACAGCGGAATAATATATACTTAACCATTGGACTAAATCCAATCTAGTACTCGTCCGGTCGAATCACCTCAGCTAATGGTTAGTATTCTCAACTACCAGCTAGCTCAAAAATCGATCCTAGACCCGAATCAAGTCATACAAATCTGAGGTTCCATTCCCCTAGTCAATTCTATCTAGAACTACGCAAGAGTTACTAGATCATACCTTAGCCACATACACGGAGCTTGTTAGCTCATCGGCCCAGCTACTCTAGCTGAATGAACTCGTAAACCAGCTGATCAAGCTGTCACACTCGAACAGAGCTGAGTCCGAGCTATGGCCAGCTGCCATATACTGCGTCCAGCTTCTTTACACATAAAACAACTCCCCTAGGCACTTAGTCATTCAGCCAACCATCCCCACTGACTTAAGTAACCCTTGAGAATTCTTCAAACAGCTAAGGACATGCATTTGACCGTTCCCGGCTCATGCTTCATTCAACATCCTTTCGCTTATCAGCTTATGATACCAAGTCCATCTTATGGACTAAAAATGCCCATCAGATCCTAAGTCAATCAACCAACCACCCCACATGACCTAGAACTGATGAGTCTTCACACATACCTAACCGACCATGGAACCATGTCCCCACGAAACTGATCACTACTGCTTTGACAACCGGTGCGTCCTTTGATCAATCTGATCAGACACCTTGACCCATCATCTATTGGATCAGGTCGTCCATCCTTACCAATGATCAGATAACACACGGCCTTCCTTGAATAATAACACTCAAGCTCAGTACTTATGGTCCATGCCACCAAGTACTAGCCAGACTCTTCTAAATGGCTCTTAACCAATGCTTTGCACATAGCTTACCAACCCAAGGTTGATAACTAACATTCCTTATGATCAATAATCATAAGTGACAAACACTTCACAATACACAAGCATATGATCCGATAACCTAACACAAAGATCTATCATTGCATGGCTGGTTCCATAACTAATCGATCAATTTCTCATTAAACCCAAATCTGGCCGATTTCAAAAGTGATCCAAAAACTAAATAAAATTCATGTATATTCATGATAATTCCAAACTAAGAGAATGCCATAGTCAGAATTTTCAGAACCGACCTTGATCCTAGAGATCTCGGCCAAGATCAGCCAAACCGGCCCAAAGTGGACATCATCAAATCAATTCCTAAAAATGATTAAAATTCATGAAAACTCATGATAATTCATAACTAAGAGATTCCCATTATCAGATTCCAAAGAACCGATCCAAAACATATAGATCTCGATCAAGAACAGCCCGGCTAAGGCCATGGACATCATTCCTGAACCGGCCAAGGCCATGGCTCAGTGCCATAAAGTCTGATCCAACAGATTACACCATGTAAACCTAGTTTATATCACAATATATAGTCTTCAAGGGGCGTGCCATACTTGGCCTTGATCACACCACAAGAGACAGAAATATAAACTGGAAAGTATTTACAAAATCGGTTACCTTATACATGATCTGATTAGATCATGTGCCTCCTCTTATTTTGTTCGGCCATGCTCCTCTAGTGCACGCCTCTATCAATCCTTATCATATAATTTCAGTATTGATAAGATCCATTCAAGGGTCGGACCCATCATCCCTTCCATGGAACTCCCATGAAACCACTTTGTTCACTGCATCAACCTTTAAGGCTATCTTGGCCTCTAAGAGTGGAGTCCGGCTTCCTCCCTTCTCCCCTAACCATTTCCGTGTGTCCCCAGGCTGTAGAAGAAGCCTAGGACGTGATCATCCATGATCATACACCATCACAGGGTCGTGCATCACTTCCCCCTTCAATGGCCATGGAACTGCCTTTCTACATACATCTGCCTTCAAGGCTGTCTAAACCATTGGAAGTGGGATCCGGCCTCCTATCTTCTCTCCAGGCTATTTGCGTGTGATGTATGAATGTATAGAAAGCCCAGGGCGTGTCAAACAATAATCAAAACTCACCAGAGGGTCGTTCTCAACTCCCCTCTTGATTGTCTTGCAAAACTGCTTCTTTGATGCCTTTGAATGCCTCTTGGTATTGGATTGTTGAATCCGACCATCTCTCTGTTTTTCTCTGGTTTTCTTTGTGTTTCAGGATGTATGAGGAAGCCCTGGCGTGCCTTCAAAGGCACGGACTTGCCTGCCTTTTATATAAGAAGGGGTAGTTACCTTTCCAAAGGTTGCACCCTTTCGGTATCATTTCTGGTCATTGATTTAATCAATGGTCCAGATCACACCCTTTCGCCTCTGGCAGTTACCAGACGTCCTGGAACTGTCAAACCACTCTTGTACATGTACAGAACAATCCCACACGGATTGCCCATGCACCTGGCTCAATCCCAAGAGCCCACCAGCCCATCGGCACACACACGGGTCGCCAACATGGCCTGGCCACTATCCGGACCCGGCCCAACTGCCCAAGACTTGAACACTCAGTCCAGCTGAGTTGAGCTGATCCCCAGCTGACCCAGCTGAGTGAGCTAGTCCATCCAGCTCAGGGAGCTGACACACTTTACTTGAGCTCCAACCGAGCTTCGTCCAGGTCGTTGAGCTTCTTGCTTGCATCGCCTAGCTGCTAGAAACTTCGTCCAGCTTGCTTTCTTCATCTTATTCAATCCTTCTAAGTCCCTTGGTCTATTTCCAGACCTAGACTTCGTTTTCCCATGATCCATTCTGATCATTTACTATATCATAGCTTCACCTAGATGACTGAGCTTCACCCGGACCTCGTCCAGCTACCGAAACACTCGACCACTCCTTTGAGCTTGCCTCCGCCTTGTCTTGGCTAAGTCTCAGCTATATGTTTCCCTTAACCATTCTAATGGACCATGATACGCTTGTCGTTAGGTCATGTGACCTGACTGGTCTGTCTCCTCGCACCAAGGTATGTCCGGATGATCCTATCCAGGATCGGGGACATGACAAGTCTCCCCCACTTAGAATGGATTCGTCCTCGAATCCAGTGGTGCTGACTTCCTGTCTCAAGACAAAAAGGTTCCAACCGAACTCTTTTCTTCCGGAACATGTAGCATGCTCGTTTGGTTCTACCAAACCAATTCGTTGCATCTCCCTACTTGTTCCTTCTCATTGATCACGTCTTGATCATCATATATACAAGTCTCCCCCACTTGATAGAGATTTAACCCAAAATCTTATCAAGTGGTCCATCAAGCACCCATACAAAGACATGACTTGTGTCACTGACCCAACTCTCCAGGTTGCGGTCCTTGTAGACACCAAGCCCATATCTCTCTTTAGAATGTCGTCTATGTGGAACCGAAATTTGCACTGTCGATTTCCGTTTAAATAAGGAAACTAGGAAAACCCTAATTTCCCAGAGGTCCCGGATCTCTGCAGGACCCAACGACAAGTGACCAAATATATGCGGAAATTATGAAAAGATAACAAACGAGTTTAGGGAAAACAGTTGATCTTATTTCGAGTCCGCGTAAGAGCGTTGCGATCATTACAAGAGATCATGAAAGCTTTGGCCGCAAAGGCTGTCAGCGAGTTACTTAGTTCTAGCGACCTAATAGCTCAAACCTAGTTTAGTCGCAGCTCGATAACGAAAGACGAAATAGATAAAGAAACGGTTTTTGATTGATTTCGGACTGAACCTTGTTAAAGGCTGCCTACGTACCCCTTTCGAGGATCAAGCCGAACGTAGTTCAATTGATAGAGCTGGACAAGAGATTGAACTGCCTGGGCGAGTTCGTCTAGTAATTGTGTGCCAGTCATAGAAACCGAACTTGTCGAGAATAAAGCCTAAAGTTTCTAAGTGCAGAGAATTCTGAATCTAAAAGCTCTCCCAATGCTCCTCGCCTAGGACTCCTTATATACTAGCTCCAAGGTCGGTTTACGCTTTTACTCTTCTGCCCTTAAGCCGTCATAGCGTAAAAATGGAGATATTCCATTTTTCCCAATTTTCACAATTATCTTCAAAACTTCCGTATTTATCCGCGGAAACTTGACATTTATCCTTCCTTGTGGACCAAGCGTAAACCGGGCTTTGGTTTACGGGCCTTTGGTTAAGAAATCACAGGATGGGCGTCGAGTCGTGTTTTAGGTCCCTTTGGGCTGTCTTCCGACTCGAAGAGTTTACTACAATTTCTTTCGACAAAGAAAGAACTTTCCGCGGTTTCTAATCTGTGAAGTTTGATCGATGATTTAGAATAGCAGAAAACATAGACTGAGCTCGCTATGGTCTTCGGGAGATAGCATTTGAAGGTTTGACGAGAATGCATGGACTGGTGTCATACCGATGGTCGGAAGAGCTCGGTCGCTACGCAGCGACCGAACTTTGGCTCGAGCTGTTTTCATGCTTGGTCGCCGCGTATCGATCGAGCTTGGCTTGTCTGTGGTCTGATTTCCATACTCGAGCTTGTCCGCGGCCGATTTGGATACATGTCCGCTGCCTTCGGACAATCGGTATTTAGTGGTTCGATTGAGATTTGGACGAGATTTTTACTGCAAGGCTCTTCGTAAAGATATCTTTACGAAGATTACTTTTCGTAGAAACGTTTATGCTGATTTTTACGAACTTTCAGACATTGATTCCGTCGTGACCGATTTTGACCCCAACAGTTAGCCCCCCAGCTCGTTAGAACCATGAGTTTCTAGTGTGAGGTTCTAGCGAGTGGCTTGGCAAGTTAGGCAAGTTAGGCGGAATTACTGGTTGAAAAGGTCTGTGGTAAGTGATCTTCTCGCTCTCCTAAAAGTAGAAAACGCGATAAGATTGGGGCTGCGCATTATGACGGCTGCCTACGTACCCTTGTTGAAGGGATCAAGCCTTTCGTAGTTCGTCTTGGAGTTAAGGTTCTTACGACTAGTTTTCCAGTAGGACCTTTATGGTCTAGTTTTTATGTAGCGGTTATAAGGCGTGTTGCTGCCGATGGCATTTTGTATGGGTGTAGAGGGAAGACTACGAGTTGTCGTCTCGTAATCTAACTCTGTGTGAATTGCCATATCCATAATCTGTTTCGAGATTTTTCCGCAGTGTGTAAACTTGCGGGATTTTCTGAAGACGTTCGAATATTGGCAAAGAGACAAATTTTGGGATCTCGTATCAGGGTGTTTGATACTATGCCTAGAGATGTTAGAGACCAGTGCGCTGGGTTTAGGGCAAGACCTAGGTTTACTTTCGGTTTAAGGATTGTGCGGTGACTGGCCGGCTATCGTTTTTCCTGTTACGATTTCTTCCTGATTCGTATCGATTTAAAGTCCGCGATAGGTTCTCGGCTTATACGACTTGTTTGATACGAATCAAGCATCTCTCCGGAGACCGGAAGTGCTGGACCAAAATTTCGGATTTCTTTTATAGCGCTATTATCCTTGTGTCGGATGTAAGAGAGTCATCTTCGTGAGATGGCTATGTCTGTTTAGGACGTTGAGAGTTTGTTGTGATCAGCAACAAACTTAATGGTAAAAAATACCGTTTCGAGTCTTCGCGAAGAATATTTTTTGAGAAGATGTTAGTGCGTATGACTGTTTGGTCTTCCATGAAGGTGTTTTTATCGAGGAAGGAAATTTTGTCGAAGAACTAATCTTCAGGCGTCTGCGACGTCTCGCGATGCTGAAGATTTGTTATTCTTTCGTATGACACGTTTCGTGCTTGAAATGTTCGCGGGCTTGAAGATATTTCGCGATGTTGCAAGGGTTTAGTCTTAGCCATGCGTTTGAAAAACATTCTAGTTTGACTACGAATGTTCGCAGCCAAAATTGTTGTTCATGTTTGGATGCTAATAGTTTTATTTGCGATCGAGGAATTATGACTGAGTTGTCGTGTAAATTTGTCCATGGGAACAAGCGTTTTCCTTCATAGTGCTTTGTGAAGTGTTGGCCTTCCAAGATGTATTTCGTGCATTTTTTAGGATGTTTCGTATAGCTCTAGAAGCTTTGTTACGAATTTTTCCTTACATGCCGCGTATTATGGTTAAACCGTTGCGGGCTTAAAGTGAATTGTGGAGCGTATTGAACTTGGTCAATTTTCGAAAAGTTTAGATTTTCCGTTAACCGTTTGGTTGTTAGGACTTAGTTTCGTTACGAAGAATTTATCATATGATTTCCGACTGTGGGCTATACGATAATTTATCATATCATATAACCGATTTTACGAAGGTCGTAAATCAGTGATATGTATAAATATGTCAAAGTAGCATTGTTTCTGCGGGTTCTACGAGAAACGTTCCCGCTGTGATTTTGATCTTAGGTGAAAGTTGCTTGGAGTTACCCATGGAGTATTACCGAAGTTTATTTCAATACGATCTAGTCGCGGAACGTTTTTCATAGGTTTTCGAGAGGATTCTCATGACACATTCGTTTCTTGAACGGATTGGTCAACCAGAAGTGGATCTAGCTAACCATCGGGAGGAAAGTGCTCCTTTTAATGTGCACGATGCTACATATATTCTCGAGTTTTCTTCGTTGCAAATGTTTTTGATGCTTTTCCGTGACTTACTTGGTACAACGGAAACTGAAAGAAATGCTTTGGTGATTGAAGATTTCTCGTAGAAATTTTTAAAACTTTGGCTAATCGTCGAGTTTCAGTTTGATATTGGTACAAGTTTTCTGTACGCATGATTGCGACAAGAAATGATGTATAGTTTTTGAGATTATGTTCATGATCGTCTGGATATGTTGCTAGCGTTTAGACGGATATTAAGATTGTCGTTTGCCTATTCTTGACAATTTGCAGAAGTTTTTTGAAGTTTGGGAGTATACGAGTATAGTATACGTACCTACTCCCCCCTTTTTATTTTTTTTTTTTTACGAAAGAAAACGGTTGAACCGATACTTTGAATGGTTGTGTACGTTTTCTCTTCTGATGTTTGGAATGATCGATAATTCGGGATGATTTATAGACGACGCTTGGACTGTGATTTGGTTGTTTCCACGTTGACGACTTGGGATATGTCGGTTCTGAGAAAATTGCCAGAAACGAATCGGTTTTAAGACGACGTTCATGTCTCTAACTTTTTCTCTCTTTAGGAAGCGAGCTTGATATGCGTGGCGATCGTTTCTCGACTTTCGAAGAGTTTAGATCGGTTTGCAAGATCTGGATGAACAATTATGGAACAATATATCGAGAGAGGAAAAATCGCTTTAAAACTTAGTTCGCTAGACTATCCGCCTAGGTTTTACGTTCCCTAAAGTTCTATGGCAGCCTCAAAGTAATTTCCTACGAAAATTCCAAGTCTGATTTCAAAAATTTCAAGTCGGAAATACCTTACTTCTCTCGAAGATGCAGTTTTGTCCCTTCTCAGTTTTGCGTGCTCATTTCCGTTTCCTATTCTCGTGTATGTTCGCCATTTCCGATATTGGTGTTTATCCTTTGAAACTTGATATTTATCTTCCGAACTTGACTGTTGTCTTCTCCTTTGATAAGACGTTGATTTTTGTAAAAAGGTTCAACGTAATCGTATAGTTAAGGCGGCTATGGTGTTAAGTTAACCGTCGCCGTTTTATACGATTAATCTGAATCCATGCGAGAAAATAGGTCTTTGCGGTTTTTTTTATAAAATCTCAATGGTAACTTCAATCGAGGCGAAATAAGAGACGTTTCGATCGGGATTCGAAAGTGAACGCAAAGATGGAGGTAGGGTGAGCAGAAACAAGCCAAGGAGTTTAAGATGAGTTTTACTTGTTTTTGTCGTAAAATCTCAACGGAAACTCCGATTGAGACGAAACGAAAAGCGTTTCGAGGAGAATTCAAAGGAGAACGCAAAGGAGGACCCCTTTGAGGCCTGACAGGTCGCTACGTAGCGACTGGCGGTCTGACAGGTCGCTACGTAGCGAGTGGAAGCAAGCCAAGAAGAGTCCTACTTGTTTTCGTCGTAAAATCTCAACGGAAACTCCGATTGAGACGAAACGAAAAGCGTTTCGATGAGGATTCAAAGGAGAACGCAAAGGAGGACCCCTTTGAGGCCTGACAAGTCGCTACGTAGTGACTGACGGTGTAATAACCCTCACGAGCAGATATAATTTTGGTCGAGAAAATTCTTTAAGATCAGTTTGAAGATTGATCGATCAGAATTTTAAATAAAAATTGAGCCGGTAAATTAATGCTTCGACGGGACTGTCTTGTGGTCGAAAGACCTTCCCTTGATAGTTTTAGTCGAGTCTTAAATATTTGGCCGAATTCTTTTTTATTTAAGCTGGACGAGATTTTCCGAGAGCAAAACGAGGGCCGAGGACAAGGAATTTTTGGTTGAAAAATTATTAAAAATTATCGACCAACTTCCTAAATAATTTTAGAGCTAAGTTATGTTCTCCACCAGCCTGCTTGCTCGGTATTAAATCACATGTTATGCAACTGCCTGCTTGCCTAGCTTCTTCAGTAACAGCACATGCAAGTCACAAGCTGCTTGCATGTGCTTGCTCATTAATTTAGTCACATGATTGTCACCATCTGCTTGCAGCTTTCTTCTTGGGAGGGAAAGGACAGCAACTTGTTGTTGAAAGTGCTGAAGCTGCTCTCCACATGTCCTTTCTCAGCCTTGCTTTGTGCTGAGTGAAACCCTCAGCTGAAGCAACTTCTTATGTTATAAAAATCATCTTCTCTCTTCTGGTCGTCCATGACCTGCAAGAAAACCAGAAAACAAAATTGAGAGATTGAGAGAAAAATCAGAGAAAGAAAGAGAGAAAATCACAAGAAAAATCAAGAGAAATTTTTTGTTGGTTTGATCTTCAACCTCAGGCCACAGCTAGAACATGTGGGAAAGAAGAAGATGAGATATACAGAATAAACCATAGCTTTTTTTCTATTTCTGATATGAACCGAACCTTGATCTCTCTTTTTAATTGGTTCAGCCGTGAGCTAAGCTTGGAGGTTAGCACCATCTTAGATCATCTAACCATGAGTTCTTGTGGTTTGAATTCAGATGGTCGAAGAGGGTGATCAGAACAGCCAGATCATGCCTTGCCCTAATTCTTTTGGGAGTGATCAGCAAGTGGTGAACGTTTAGTTGAGCTCGAGTCTAGTCATCCTTAGCCAATCTCATGGATTAAAGGTGAGTCTAGATAGATGATTGATGAGTAGTGAATGAATATTTCTTGATTGAACGTACTGATTGTAGATGATTGATAGGCTTTGTCTCTTGATCAATATTGAATTGGTAAGGTGTTTACTTAGTGTAAACACTTATTAAATATTTATGAATGATCATAGAGGTTTATTCCAAACCTTAGTACTTGTTCTCAAGAACTAATACATATGTATAGTGTTAAATATAATTAAGTATGGAAGTATTAATCTTGTGAAGTCTTATTATAAACCTGTCTTCCAAAATATTCCCGTATGAATGATGATTACCGTGAATTGGTCCTGCGATATGGAACAAGGTCACGAAGACACGATGATGGGGTCGCACCCTGGAGGCCGTGTAACTGCATGCAGCGTTAGATGTTCAATTTTTGAATATCTGATGGCGATGATGGTGATGCTAACTTGCTAGACTCATTTAGCCTTTGTGGTTTCTCGGGTCTGGTATATATATATATATAAATATGATTGTATGAATGATATGAGAGGAAGGAATAGGAAGTGAGGTATATGATTAGATTCACAATGATGGAAGAATATTCCTTATATGTAAATATCCAGATATGAAATATATTTCCACTGCATACAAATGAAGTTGATTGCTTGAGATATTATTAATATATGTTGGGGTGCGGGACTAGGCTCACTGAGTAAACTAGTTACTCATGACTCATTTGTGATGCAGGTAACCAATAGGCGGGAGACCTTACTCTAGGACAGGAAGGAACAGCATTAGCCAGCGGTAGTTTTATTATCCTTGCAAAGTCATTTTGATATATCTTATGTATAAGATTTGTTGACCGAAAACCTCGAGGTTAATTTATAACAAATTTTGTAAGATGCTTTTGATTGATATATAAAGAATGTTATTTTTTTAAAGTACTGGTTCCATATGATATTAGTCCTTGTCCGGACGAACTAACTATCGAGTATTGCTTTGTCGGGTTGAAAAGCCTAGAGTTATATCCGATAGGAGCGTTGGTGTTCTTTGGTTTTTGGTCTAAGGCGATCGGAAGTATTCTGAGAACCTCAGATCGACAATCGAAGAACATCGACCGTGTCATTTCCAGTCATCTACGATCGGGGGTGTCACAAAGGTGGTATCAGAGCATGGTTATACGATGCTGGAATGGGACTTGTTTCAAATGTTTTTCGAGTCAAAAAGAGTTGCAAGGATAACTAGGATATGCTGGCTGGTTCCTTTATTTTAGGAAAGATAGTCATGGGTAGTTACCTAACCGTGATCTTTCATAGCAGAAGCACCAAGACAAGATTGAACGGGTGAACCGTGCTTACCGGTGTTACTATCATTATGCTCGAGTTTGCTTCCCTCATGGTGGGGTTCACTACCGTCCTGCTAGAAGTCAGTAACCTCATGCCTTCATGCTGTTCTTCTGAGTTTTAGTGGGGGATGCTAATACTTTAGAGAGATTTATGGGACATAATTGATACATCGAATACATCTCCGTGTGTTATCGATGTCAAGGTGGGTGTTGTTTGTGATCCAATTCAGTACGATTTGAATGCACATGATCACTTAGATTCACTTATTCTTCCGGCTTCTCAAGTTTAACCAGCTAATGCTAAGACGTACAAGCACCAGAGCCATACAAGCATGATTTCTTAAGCATTTGTTTCAAGCTTTGCGTTGGAGGAAGAGATGGTTTGATTGTATTACAAAATGATGGAAGCACCAGAAGCATTCTGTTTGCAATGGAATATCATGAAGCTTATGATGCAAAGAAGAAGAAGTTGGGACCATAAGATACTGAAGAAGGACTAAACCGTTCGAAGTATACTTTGTCTTGAGGCAGATTTGGGATCCAATACTCAGAGCATAATATTCACGTGGCCGTTGTTCAGAGAATTACAAGAAGGATTTGGCAGCAAGCTATTTGGAGATCAAAGCTATGAGTTGTTGGTCGAGAGTCAAGAATTACTTAAGAGAGTTGACTTCGAGTTGGACAGATTTCATGAGTTCAAGATGTAGTATTTTCTACACAAGGTATGTGACCAATTGAAGATTCAGTTTGTGGAGTTGGTACAGTGGGATGTTTCCGCCAAGAGGTTCAGGTCGAGTTAATCATATACCACAATTTCAGCATCGAGATATGTGGTAGAGTGAATTTCATTCATCGATTATGGTTTGGAGAATAAGCCAAAGATAATACGGAAAATCTTTGGGAACTTAGCTAAGAATTTTGGAGTAGATAAAAGACCATGGAGTTTCAAACCTTCGAGGAGATGTTAGAGTACGACGTGAATGTTAAAGAAGCTATTATTGCTGAAGAAGTTAACCAAGTCATGCAGACTGTCTATTTTCCAACCGGTGCAGATCAAAGGTCAGTTTCAAGCAGTGAGTTAAGTAAGTCGTTGGTGTACATTTCATCGGATCAAGATCGAGGACCTTGAGCCGTTATGGTTGTGACTCAAAAGGATAGAATGGTCGTGATTATCAAAGTGTGGGAAATCCTGGAACGCTTGCATCATTCGCGCTTTGGTGGTTCTTGTGAAGAGTTAGGATTTTAGGTGACCCTTTCTCATGAAGTTACCCGATCTACGTTACCTATACCTAAGATAACACTTGTTGAACTTGTCCGCTTTTCCTTACCGTTAGTCCACATCCAAGTGTTAGGCTATTTGGGTAGAGCCTACACTTTATAGTTGACTGGACCGTGAAAACCCCTGGAAGGTCCAATCACAGGTTTGCTTCTTATCCCATTGTGTGTTGTGTGCATTTTTAAAATTTTATGAATGATTGAAATTAAAAAAAAAATGTGAATTGTGATCAAGGTGTCGTAAGAGACCTTGCATATGGATGGAATTTTCCGTCCATATTGTGTTTGAGTTGGGAACCACACGTATTTGTAGTTCCCGAGTATTGTCATAGTTGTAAGTAGGATTCACTTTAGTGAATTCAAGTACTCGTTCTTATTCTTGGAAGTACTGGCTACCAGTTAAAATTTATGGTATGCCTTTTCCCATTCCTCAGTACTTCCATTAGAGCGGTATGTTTCTATCTAGAGTGAGATTGGCTATCTAGTTACCGAGCTCAATTAGGATGTTGAGGAAATAATTTTTTTGGAAGAAGACTAGTTGCCAATGGCCTACAATGGTATTCTACCAAGTGTTGGAGCATCGTTCGTATCAGTCTTGGGAGTTGAAGACCTTTTGGGAAAAGGTGAAGATGTGTATTCCATTATCTTGATCATTAGGAAAAGAGAAGATGACAAGGATCAGAATATAGTGAACAATCAGATAGCTTGAGAATTTGAAGTTATGCTTAAGGAATTGGAAGAGTTGTTGCTATCTAGAAGTAAGCTGTTCAATATTCTTGTTCAACTTGGATCCACTGGAATAGCCTAGGGATTTCACCAAGTGGTTCTTGTCGAGTTCTAGTAGTAGTCAGAAGATTATGAAGAGCGTCTCAGATAGATCAGAAGTGTAAAGAATACTGTAAGTGAAATTATTCTTGGAATGGGTGAGTGTGTTTATTCGAGAGTAGCACCCCTGGTCTGAATCATGTTGGCATGATTGATCGTACGTGTTCTTGTTTGATTGTTGCACGGTTAATCAAGTTAACATTGACCGGACTGGAGATGTTACATTCACGTATGGCACATCACCTCACGTTCCAAATTTCATGTTGCTGTTATGGGGGAAAGTCAGATAGAAAAGGTTGAGAAGTAATAGTCTATAGATACAAGATTGTTAGAAAAAGTATGCAGACCGCAGTTGACAAAATTGTGCAGAGTAAAGAATTTGGTTATCTTGAAAGTGGCTGCTCAGAAAAGAAAGGATCGGTTGGGGGAATCAAGGGATCGACCATGAATTGTTTTGATATGGGCAGATTAAGATAAGGTCAGATCTAATATCCAGAACTCCTTTAAGAGACTGTTCAGTAAAGAGTGTACAGCTACGTTTTTAGAATTCGGGGGCGAATTCTTTTGAGGGGGGAAGAATGTAATAACCCTCACGAGCAGATATAATTTTGGTCGAGAAAATTCTTTAAGATCAGTTTGAAGATTGATCGATCAGAATTTTAAATAAAAATTGAGCCGGTAAATTAATGCTTCGACGGGACTGTCTTGTGGTCGAAAGACCTTCCCTTGATAGTTTTAGTCGAGTCTTAAATATTTGGCCGAATTCTTTTTATTTAAGCTGGACGAGATTTTCCGAGAGCAAAACGAGGGCCGAAGACAAGGAATATTTGGTTGAAAAATTATTAAAAATTATCGACCAACTTCCTAAATAATTTCAGAGCTAAGTTATGTTCTCCACCAGCCTGCTTGCTCGGTATTAAATCACATGTTATGCACCTGCCTGCTTGCCTAGCTTCTTCAGTAACAGCACATGCAAGTCACAAGCTGCTTGCTGTGCTTGCTCATTAATTTAGTCACATGATTGTCACGAGCTGCTTGCAGCTTTCTTCTTGGGAGGGAAAGGACAGCAACTTGTTGTTGAAAGTGCTGAAGCTGCTCTCCACATGTCCTTTCTCAGCCTTGCTTTGTGCGGAGTGAAACCCTCAGCTGAAGCAACTTCTTATGTTATAAAAATCATCTTCTCTCTTCTGGTCGTCCATGACCTGCAAGAAAACCAGAAAACAAAATTGAGAGATTGAGAGAAAAATCAGAGAAAGAAAGAGAGAAAATCAGAACAAAAATCAAGAGAAATTTTTTGTTGGTTTGATCTTCAACCTCAGGCCACAGCTAGAACATGTGGGAAAGAAGAAGATGAGATATACAGAATAAACCATAGCTTTTTTTTCTATTTCTGATATGAACCGAACCTTGATCTCTCTTTTTAATTGGTTCAGCCGTGAGCTAAGCTTGGAGGTTAGCACCATCTTAGATCATCTAACCATGAGTTCTTGTGGTTTGAATTCAGATGGTCGAAGAGGGTGATCAGAACAGCCAGATCATGCCTTGCCCTAATTCTTTTTGGGAGTGATCAGCAAGTGGTGAACGTTTAGTTGAGCTCGAGTCTAGTCTTCCTTAGCCAATCTCATGGATTAAAGGTGAGTCTAGATAGATGATTGATGAGTAGTGAATGAATATTTCTTGATTGAACGTACTGATTGTAGATGATTGATAGGCTTTGTCTCTTGATCAATATTGAATTGGTAAGGTGTTTACTTAGTGTAAACACTTATTAAATATTTATGAATGATCATAGAGGTTTATTCCAAACCTTAGTACTTGTTCTCAAGTACTAATACATATGTATAGTGTTAAATATAATTAAGTATGGAAGTATTAATCTTGTGAAGTCTTATTATAAACCTGTCTTCCAAAATATTCCCGTATGAATGATGATTACCGTGAATTGGTCCTGCGATATGGAACAAGGTCACGAAGACACGATGATGGGGTCGCACCCTGGAGGCCGTGTAACTGCATGCAGCGTTAGATGTTCAATTTTTGAATATCTGATGGCGATGATGGTGATGCTGACTTGCTAGACTCATTTAGCCTTTGTGGTTTCTCGGGTCTGGTATATATATATATATATAAATATGATTATATGAATGATATGAGAGGAAGGAATAGGAAGTGAGGTATATGATTAGATTCACAATGATGGAAGAATATTCCTTATATATAAATATCCAGATATGGAATATATTTCCACTGCATACAAATGAAGTTGATTGCTTGAGATTATTATTAATATATGTTGGGGTGCGGGACTAGGCTCACTGAGTAAACTAGTTACTCATGACTCATTTGTGATGCAGGTAACCAATAGGCGGGAGACCTTACTCTAGGACGGGAAGGAACAGCATTAGCCAGCGGTAGTTTTATTATCCCTGCAAAGTCATTTTGATATATCTTATGTATAAGATTTGTTGACCGAAAACCTCGAGGTTAATTTATAACAAATTTTGTAAGATGCTTTTGATTGATATATAAAAAATGTTATTTTTTTAAAGTACTGGTTCCATATGATATTAGTCCTTGTCCGGACGAACTAACTATCGAGTATTGCTTTGTCAGGTTGAAAAGCCTAGAGTTATATCCGATAGGAGCGTTGGTGTTCTTTGGTTTTTGGTCTAAGACGATCGGAAGTATTCTGAGAACCTCAGATCGACAATCGAAGAACATCGACCGTGTCATTTCCGGTCATCTACGATCGGGGGTGTCACAGACGGTCTGATAGGTCGCTACGTAGCGAGTGGAAGCAAGCCAAGAAGAGTCCTACTTGTTTTCGTCGTAAAATCTCAACGAAAACTCCGATTGAGACGAAACGAAAAGCGTTTCGATGAGGATTCAAAGGAGAACGCAAAGGAGGACCTCTTTGAAGCCTGACAGGTCGCTACGTAGCGACTGACGGTCTGACAGGTCGCTACGTAGCGAGTGGAAGCAAGCCAAGAAGAGTCCTACTTGTTTTCGTCGTAAAATCTCAACGGAAACTCCGATTGAGACGAAACGAAAAGCGTTTCGATGAGGATTCAAAGGAGAACGCAAAGGAGGACCTCTTTGAGGCCTGACAGTTCGCTACGTAGCGACTGACGGTCTGACAGGTCGCTACGTAGCGAGTGGAAGCAAGCCAAGAAGAGTCCTACTTGTTTTCGTCGTAAAATCTCAACGGAAACTCCGATTGAGACGAAACGAAAAGCGTTACGATGAGGATTCAAAGGAGAACGCAAAGGGGGACCCCTTTGAGGCCTGACAGGTCGCTACGTAGCGACTGACGGTCTGACAGATCGCTACGCAGCGAGTGGAAGCAAGCCAAGAAGAGTCCTACTTGTTTTCGTCGTAAAATCTCAACGGAAACTCCGATTCAGACGAAACGAAAAGCGTTTCGATGAGGATTCAAAGTAGAACCCAAAGGAGGACCTTTCTGAGGCTTTACAGGTCGCTACGTAGCGAGTGGAGAGTTGGCTTGAGCTCGGTCGCTACGTAGCGACCGAGCGGTGTGCATGCTCGGTCGCTACTTAGCGAGTGGAGAGTTGGCTTGAGCTCGGTCGCTACGTAGCGACCGAGCGGTGTGCATGCTCGGTCGCTACGTAGCGACCGATCGGTGTGCGTGCTCGGTCGCTACGTAGCGACCGAGCGGTGTGCGTGCTCGGTCGCTACGTAGCGACCGAGCGGTGTGCATGCTCGGTCGCTACGTAGCGACCGAGCGGTGTGCGTGCTCGGTCGCTACGTTGCGACCGAGCAGTGTGCGTGCTCGGTCGCTACATAGCGACCGAGCGGTGCGTGTGCTCGGTCGCTACGTAGCAACCGAGCGGTGTGCGTGCTCGGTCGCTACGTAGCGACCGAGCAGTGTGCGTGCTCGGTCGCTACGTAGCGACCGAGCGGTGCGTGTGCTCGGTCGCTACGTAGCGACCGAGCAGTGTGTGCTCGGTCGCTACGTAGCGACCGAGCAGTGTGCGTGCTCGGTCGCTATGTAGTGACCGAGCAGTGCGTGCTCGGTCGCTACGTAGCAACCGAGCGGTGTGCGTGCTCGGTCGCTACGTAGCGACCGAGCTGTGTAATTGATTTGTTGTGTTTCCTTTTTCCGCGATTAACCTAGGGGTTTTTCAGCGGTTTTTGGGAGAACAAGTTTTACCCTTCCGAAATGTTTTCGGAAAACATGTTTTGGTAAAACCCTTACGCATCAAGATTTCTTTTGTTCGGTAATGAGCCAAACTTACGGGGTTTTGATAAGATTTATCGTTTCCCTTCGTGTTTACAGGGAGAAATCGCGAGCTTGTTTTAGTGCTCTTCTTGTGGCGGAAGGTCGCGACTAAGTTTTCGATTTTGTTGAAAACTATGGCGTTTGCGTAAGCGTTGGCCATAGGAGCAGTCAGTGCTGCGAGTTTCTCTTTCATGTATCCAGACATCGTTTCGATCAAGCGTTTTGTGGCCATGAGTAAGAGTAATCCGTTACCCCCCCCTCCTTCTAGCGCCAAACTGTGGGAAGCGAAATTCGCACTGTCGATTTCCGTTTAAATAAGGAAACTAGGAAAACCCTAATTTTCCAGAGGTCCCGGATCTCTGCAGAAGCCAACGACAAGTGACAAAATATATGCGGAAATTATGAAAAGATAACAAACGAGTTTAGGGAAAACAGTTGATCTTATTTCGAGTCCGCGTAAGAGCGTTGCGATCATTACAAGAGATCATGAAAGCTTTGGCCGCAAAGGCTGTCAGCGAGTTACTTAGTTCTAGCGACCTAATAGCTCAAACCTAGTTTAGTCGCAGCTCGATAACGAAAGACGAAATAGATAAAGAAACGGTTTTTGATTGATTTCGGACTGAACCTTGTTAAAGGCTGCCTACGTACCCCTTTCGAGGATCAAGCCGAATGTAGTTCAATTGATAGAGCTGGACAAGAGATCGAACTGCCTGGGCGAGTTCGTCTAGTAATTGTGTGCCAGTCATAGAAACCGAACTTGTCGAGAATAAAGCCTAAAGTTTCTAAGTGCAGAGAATTCCGAATCTAAAAGCTCTCCCAATTCTCCTCGCCTAGGACTCCTTATATACTAGCTCCAAGGTCGGTTTACGCTTTTACTTTTCTGCCCTTAAGCCGTCATAGCGTAAAAATGGAGATATTCCATTTTTCCCGATTTTCACAATTATCTTCAAAACTTCCGTATTTATCCGCGGAAACTTGACATTTATCCTTCCTTGTGGACCAAGCGTAAACCGGGCTTTGGTTTACGGGCCTTTGGTTAAGAAATCGCAGGATGGGCCTCGAGTCGTGTTTTAGGTCCCTTTGGGCTGTCTTCCGACTCGAAGAGTTTACTACGATTTCTTTCGACAAAGAAAGAACTTTCCGCGGTTTCTAATCTGCGAAGTTTGATCGATGATTTAGAATAGCGGAAAACATAGACTGAGCTCGCTACGGTCTTCGGGAGATAGCATTTGAAGGTTTGACGAGAATGCATGGACTGTTGTCATACCGATGGTCGGAAGAGCTCGGTCCCTACGCAGCGACCGAACTTTGGCTCGAGCCCGATCGCTACGTAGCGACCGAGCGAGACGGACGCTGGGTCGCTACGTAGCGACCGATCTTGGCTCGGGCTCGGTCGCTATGTAGCGACCGAGCTGTTTTCATGCTTGGTCGCCGCGTATCGATCGAGCTTGGCTTGTCCGTGGTCTGATTTCCATACTCGAGCTTGTCCGCGGCCGATTTGGATACATGTCCGTTGCCTTCGGACAATCGGTATTTAGTGGTTCGATTGAGATTTGGACGAGATTTTTACTGCAAGGCTCTTCGTAAAGATATCTTTACGAAGATTATTTTTCTGTAAAAACGTTTATGCTGATTTTTACGGACTTTCAGATATTGATTCCGTCGTGACCGATTTTGACCCCAACAGTCTACTCTAGACTTTCTTCTTGTTCGGATCTAGGTCCATGACTAGATCAATTCATTCCCTAGGAACATACTGCGTACTCAAGTCTTAGTAGATTCAAACCATCTCTAAGCCACACGATGCACCAGCCAAGTCCTAGCGAACATGTTCCAATATTTAGGCTGCTCACTCTACCATGAGTCCTAACAGATTGTTTTGTTCCATTAAGTCCTTCCTGGACAATAAGGTTTATGACTCCAGCCATCCAATTACTGGATCATTCTTTAACCAGCCACAGCCTCTCCCAGCTTGGCCATATTGCGACCTTAGTCCATACTAGACTAAACCGCCTTATCTTGACTCTGTCCATTACTGGACTTTGTCATAAATCGATCCTGGTCCTTTCATGGACTCAATCATATTCCGGTCCTGGTCCACTCAGGGACTCAACCGTTTTCAACCTGACCATAGGCCCATCTCCGAATAGGTCGTCATGTGATCCTTATCCCTTACTGGACTTAATCATTCTTATTCCAACCTTAGGTCAACCTCCGACTTGGTTGTGCTGCGATCCGCATCGCTCATTGGACTTGATCGACTTCAGCTTGGCCATCTCGGCAGGAGCAATACGATAGGGACTTTTGGATATTGGGGCCGTCCCTGGTTCCAGTTCTATTATGAATGGGTCCGACCTATCAGGGGGAATGCCCTGTAGTGACCTAAACACATCATGGAACTCTCGGACCAGCGGTATTCCCTCCGGGTCACCACCCCTACGACCTCCTTAGTGGCGTTTGTGGCCAAATAAGCTTCACAACCCTTCCTCAACATCCTTTCAACATGGATTGCTGACACCACCAAGCATCCAGAGATCGGACGTATACCTTGGAACCTGACCGGAGATCCACACCTACTCTCAAACTGCACGCGCCCCCGGTGACAGTCAAGAGTGGCCCGGTTCTTTCAAAGCCAGTCCATACCTAATATCACCTCGTGATTCTTTAGGTGGACTACCACAAGTTCCACAGGCATGACCCTGTCTTGGATCACCACTGGGATGTCCTGAATCACTCCTAGTGAACACATAACATGCCCATCGGCCGCGTTCACTACCCCAGGACAATCCCCCGTTCCCAACTGGAACAACCCCTTTCCGAGCATCCATGGGCTCACAAAACTATGTGTAGCTCCAGTATCGAAAAGTATGTGTGTTTCCACACCACAGATCATTAAGTACTTAGATGAGTAGGATCTCGATTTGATCACACATTTGGAAAGTGTCCCATACCATTCTCCAAAGCATCACACTTCTGTGAACGTCCCATACCATTCACAAAAGTGTTTATAGTATACCTCAATCCTCCTCATACTAAGATACTTAACATCGTGTTTCCAATTCCTCTTGGAATTGATCCATTCTATTCACTCAATCTTAAGGAATCCTACCTTGACTTACACTGAGTCCAAGCTGATCCATCTGATCACACGCCCACTCATGTACTAGTCATGTAGTGTCTCCCTTAGACTAATATGAACACGACATATGCTCACTTGTTTTGAACGGCCGCCAGGGGATAACACGAACCTCCAAAAGAGTGCTGCACGTTTCTTTCAACCTAAGCCACTCACTGGTCCATGTACTTCCCTTCTCCAGGTCGTCCATACAAAGATCTTGCATTGCGTCCATCGTCCAATCCGTTTACTACTTCCAAATAACTAGATAACTAACCTTTCTGTTTTCAGGGTCTTACCCTTGGAGAGTGCATCTTGGCTAAACCGGCACATCTTGGAACTTTCCCGTTAACAACCATGACACCCAATCTTACCTCAACTCTCTCTTGGCTCACCATAGCTAAGGTTCCGAGTCATCTCAGTTTTCAGAAATAATTTCGGTTTGGAACTCAACATCTTTGAGCACTGTCCTTAACAGGATCAAGCATGCTCTGATACCAACTTGTAAAACCCAATCCCGGCCGACTAGGCCGCGGTCGATGCCTCATGTCGCTCGGTCCATACTACGACCAAACCTCTAAATTATTTTTGCCCTTTATCTATAATATCGCCCATAGGCGAGGGCTAACCTAGATCTTAGCTTACGACTATCTTAGTCATTCCATAGTTTAGATCATTTCAACTTATGCACAGTGGAATAATATCTACTTAACCATTGGACTAAATCCAATCTAGTACTCGTCCGGTCGAATCAACAACCAGCTTGCTCAAAGATCGATCCTAGACCCGAATCAAGTCATACAAATCTGAGGTTCCATTCCCCTAGTCAATTCTATCTAGAACTAAGTAAGAGTTACTAGATCATACCTTAGCCACATCCACGGAGCTTGTTAGCTCATCGGCCCAGCTACTCTAGCTGAATGAACTCGTAAACCAGCTGATCAAGCTGTCACACTCGAACTGAGCTGAGTCCGATCTATGGCCAGCTGCCATATACTGCGTCCAGCTTCTTTACACATAAAACAACTCCCCTAGGTACTTAGTCATTCAGCCAACCATCCCCACTGACTTAAGTAACCCTTGAGAAGTCTTCAAACAGCTAAGGACATGCATTTGGCCGTTCCCGGTTCATGCTTCATTCAACATCCTTTCGCTTATCAGCTTATGATACCAAGTCCATCTTATGGACTAACAATGCTCATCAGATCCTAAGTTAATCAACCAACCACCCCACATGACCCAGAACTGATGAGTATTCACACATACTTAACCGGCCATGGAACCATGTCCCAACGAAACTGATCACTACTGCTCTTACAACCGGTGCGTCCTTTGATCAATCTGATCAGACACCTTGACCCATCATCTATGGATCAGGTCGTCCATCCTTACCCATGATCAGATCACACACGGCCTTCCTTGAATAATAACACTCAAGCTCAGTACTTATGGTCCATGCCACCAAGTACTAGCTAGACTCTTCTTTATGGCTCTTAACCAATGCTTTGCACATAGCTTACCAACCCAAGGTTGATAACTAACATTCCTTATGATTAATAATCATAAGTGACAAACATTTCACAATACACAAGCATATGATCCGATAACCTAACACAAAGATCTATCATTGCATGGCTGGTTCCATAACTAATCGATCAATTTCTCATTAAACCCAAATCTGGCCGATTTCAAATGTGATCCGAAAACTAAATAAAATTCATGTAAATTCATGATAATTCCCAACTAAGAGAATTCCATAATCAGAATTTGCAGAACCGACCTCGATCCTAGAGATCTCGCCCAAGATCAGCCAAGCCGGCCCAAAGTGGACATCATCAAATCAATTCCTAAAAACTGATTAAAATTCATGAAACCTCATGAAAATTCACAACTAAGAGATTCCCATAATCAGATTCCAAAGAACCGATCCAGAACATATAGATCTCGATCAAGAACAGCCCGGCTAAGGCCATGGACATCATTCCTGAACCGGCCAAGGCCAAGGCTCAGTGCCATCAAGTCTGATCCAACAGACTACACCATGTAAACCTAGTTTATATCACAATATATAGTCTTCAAGGGGCGTGCCATACTTGGCCTTGATCACACCACAAGAGACAGAAATATAAACTGGAAAGTATTTACAAAATCGGTTACCTTATACATGATCTTATTAGATCATGTGCCTCCTCTTATTTTTTTCGGCCATGCTCCTCTAGTGCACGCCTCTATCAATCCTTATCATATACTTTCAGTATTGATAAGATCCATTCAAGGGTCGGACCCATCATCCCTTCCATGGAACTCCCATGAAACCACTTTGTTCACTGCATCGACCTTTAAGGCTATCTTGGCCTCTAAGAGTGGAGTCCGGCTTCCTCCCTTCTCCCCTAACCATTTCCGTGTGTCCCCAGGCTGTAGAAGAAGCCTATGACGTGATCATCCATGATCATACACCATCACAGGGTCGTGCATCACTTCCCCCTTTAATGGCCATGGAACTATCTTTCTACATACATCTGCCTTCAAGGCCGTCTAAACCATTGGAAGTGGGATCTGGCCTCCTATCTTTTCTCCAGGCTATTTGCGTGTGATGTATGAATGTAGAGTAAGCCCAAGGCGTGGCAAACAATAATCAAAACACACCAGAGGGTCGTTTTCAACTCCCCTCTTGATTGCCCTCCAAAACTGCTTCTTTGATGCCTTTGAATGCCTCTTGGTATTGGATTGTTGAATCCGACCATCTCTCTGTTTTTCTCTGGTTTTCTTTGTGTTTCAGGATGTAGGAGGAAGCCCTGTCGTTCCTGCAAAGGCACGGACTTGCCTGCCTTTTATAGAAGAAGGGGCAGTTACCTTTCCAAAGGTTGCAACCTTTCGGTATCATTTCTGGCCATTGATTTAATCAATGGTCCAGATCACACCCTTTCGCCTCTGGCAGTTACCAGACGTCCTGGAACTGTCAAACCACTCTTGGACATGTCCAAAACAATCCCACACGGATTTCCCATGCACCTGTCTCAATCCCAAGAGCCCACCAGCCCATCGGCACACTCATGAGTCGCCAACATGGCCCGGCCACTATCCGGACCCGGCCCAACTGCCCAAGACTTGAACACTCAATCCAGCTGAGTTGAACTGATCCCCAGCTGACCCAGCTGAGTGAGCTAGTCCATCCAGCTCAGGGAGCTGACAAACTTTACTTGAGCTCCAACCGAGCTTCGTCCAGGTCGTTGAGCTTCTTGCTTGCATCGCCTAGCTGCTAGACACTTCGTCCAGCTTGCTTTCTTCATCTTATTCAATCCTTCTAAGTCCCTTGGTCTATTTCCAGACCTAGACTTCGTTTTCCCATGATCCATTCTGATCATTTACTATATCATAGCTTCACCTTGATGACTGAGCTTCACCCGGACCTCGTCTAGCTACCGAAACACTCGACCACTCCTTTGAGCTTGCCTCCGCCTTGTCTTGGCTAAGTCTCAGCTGTATGTTTCATTAAACATTCTAATGGACCATCATACGCTTTTCGTTAGGTCATGTGACCTGACTGGTCTGTCTCCTCGCACCAAGGTATGTCCGGACGATCCTATCCAGGATCGGGGACATGACACCCACGGACGTCATGTGTGTGCTGACGGACACACACGGACACACACGGGCAGCCACAGACGTCATGTGTGTGCTTACGGACAGCCACAGACAGCCACGGATATCCTATGTGTGCTGGCGGACACCCACGGACGTCCTATGTGTACTGAACAGACAGCCCACGTAGGCAAAAATCCCCCAAACAGTCCACGGGAAGGGCCAGCATGCTGAGTCAAAGAACCAGCGTGCTGATATGTGTACTGATGAACAGCCACGGACGTCCTGTGTGTGCTGACGGACACACACGGACACACACGGATACACACGAACAGCCACGGACGTCCTGTGTGTGCTGACAGACAGCGACGGACAGCCACAGACAGCCAGGAACATCCTGTGTGTGCTGGCAGACACCCACAGACGTCCCGTGTGTACTGAACAGACAGCCCACGTGGGCCAAAATCACCCAAACAATCCACGGGAAGGGCCAGCGTGCTGAGTCCAAGGCCCAACGTGCTGATATGTGTACTGATGGACAGCCAAGGACGTCCTGTGTGTGTGCTGACGGACACACACGGACAGCCACAAACGTCCTGTGTGTGATGACGGACACACACGGACGTCCTGTGTGTGCTGACGGACACACACGGACGTCCTGTGTGTGCTGACGGACACCCACGGACGTCCTGTGTGTGCTGACGGACACACACGGACACACAAAGACACACACGGACACCCACTGACGTCCTGTGTGTGCTGACGGACAGCCACTGACGTCCTGTGTGTGCTGACGGACAGCCACGGATGTCCTATGTGTGCTGGCGGACACCCACGGACGTCCTGTGTGGACTGTACAGACAGCCCAGGTGGGCAAAAATCACCCGAACAGTCCACGGGAAGGGCCAGCGTTCTGAGTCAAAGAACCATCGTGCTGATATGTGTACTGATGGACAGCCACGGACGTCCTGTGTGTGCTGAAGAACACACACGGACACACACGGATACACACGGACATCCACAGACGTCTTGTGTGTGCTGACAGACAGCGACAGACAGCCACGGACGTCCTGTGTGTGCTGGCAGACACCCACAGACGTCCTGTGTGTACTGAACAAACAGCCCACGTGGGCCAAAATCACCCAAACAGTCCACGGGAAGGGCCAGCGTGCTGAGTCCAAGGCCCAACTTGCTGATATGTGTACTGATGGACAGCCACGGACGTCCTGTGTGTGTGCTGATGGACACACACGGATGTCCTGTGTGTGTGCTGATGGACACACACGGACAGCCACAGACGTCCTGTGTGTGCTGACGAACACACATGGACGTCCTGTGTGTGCTGACGGACACCCACACACAGCCACGGATGTCCTTTGTGTGCTGGAGGACACCCACGGACGTCCTGTGTGTACTGAACAGACAGTCCACGTGGGCCAAAATCACCCAAACAGTCCATGGGAAGGGCCAGCGTGCTGAGTCCAAGGACCAACGTGCTGATATGTGTACTGATGGACAGCCACGGACATCGTGTTTGTGCTGACGGACAAAGACGGATACACACGGACGTCCTATGTGTGCTGGTGGACAGCTACAGACGTCCTGTGTGTACTGAACAGACAGCCCACGTGGGCCAAAATCACCCGAAGAGTCCACGGGAAGGGTCAGCGTGCTGAGTCCAAGGACAGTGTGTTGATATGTGTACTGATGGACAGCCACAGACGTCCTATGTGTGCTGACGAACACACACGGACACACACGGACAGCGACAGACGTCCTGTGTGTGCTGACAGACAGCCACGAACAGCCAGGGATGTCCTGTGTGTGCTGGCGGACACCCACTGACGTCCTGTGTGTACTGAACAGACAGCCCAGATGGGCCAAAATCACCTAAGCAGTCCACGGGAAGGGACAGCATGTTGAGTCCAAGGACCAGCGTGCTGATATGTGTACTGATGGACAGCCACAGACGTCCTATGTGTGCTGACGGACACACACAGACACACACGGATACACACGGACAGCCACGGAAGTCCTGTGTGTGCTGACAGACAGTCACGGACAGCCACGGACGTCCTGTGTGTGCTGCCAGACACCCACGAACGTCCTGTGTGTACTGAACAGACAGCCCACGTGGGCTAAAATCACCCAAACAGTCCACGGGAAGGGCCAGCGTGCTGAGTCCAAGGCCCAACGTGCTGATATGTGTACTGATGGACAGCCGCTGTAACATCCCGGATCCTGAATAGGATCATTGGGACGGCCATGGTTCGAGGAAACGTACTAGTCAGTCTTAAGACATCAAGGCAAGCGTTCCATGGCCGGATAAGAAGGTTAAGGACGTAAGAAACTTAGACTTAACCTTACACAAGTCAAGAGTCAGCTAGACCGAGCAGGACGGTAGCTGGATGAATGGAACGGGTAGCTCAACCAGCTCAACGGAGTTAGGTTAAGCTCACTCCAGCTTGGACACTACAAGGTCAGCTCCACTAACTGGACTACTAGCTCACACAGCTGAGGCAGCTGGGGGTCAGCTCATCTCAGCTGGACGGAATGTTCGGGTTTCGGTACGATGGTCCGGGTCCGGGCCGGTGGCAGGCCATGGGGGTCTGGCCATGAGGTCATCGACCATTGGGGCTTGGGACAAGGCCGTGGGCCTCTGTCCGACCCAAACCCATGTGGTATTGGCGAAGGGACACATGCGGCCGAAAGGTGTAACCCTTGGCCGATTGTGCCCCTCCACTGGCCAGTCATGCCAGTTCATGGGGCAAGACTTACCCCCTCGTTTTATATAAATATGGGGTCCTCTATGTCGATTTCATTCATCCAATCCAGAGTAGAATACTCAGAGAAATCATAGAGAGAGAGAAAGAAAGAGAGAGAGAGTTTCCGGCCAAAGCAAGGCCGATTGTTTGGTGGTTAGGTTTCCAGCGATCTGATCGTTTGTGAAGCAACCTCCGATCAAGTATGGGAGACCGAGAGCAGGAGAAGAGCGTGGAGAACCCTGACCTGGTTCAGAAGGTACGTGGTGGGCTTTGGCCGCACCAGTCCGAACGGATGGTCCTTGTGACCGCACCGCGGCTTTGGACGGTTCATTAGACCTGGCCGCTTCTCCTCTTCTTGTTTCTATCCGGTCCTTTCTCTTCTTTCTGATTATGCAGGAAGGGTTATTGTTGGTTCAGTCCAAGGGACACGTTCCTAGACTGGCCGGACATAACCAAACCGCTAACCTAGACGCTGGTCGGTTAGACAGTCGGTTCAAATCACACCATAGACTGGGCGGTTGGACTTAACGGTTGGGCATGTCCCAAGAGGCACGAGTGGCCAAAGGTCATGAGTTACCAACTATTGTGAGTTGCCAAAGGGTGTAAGTAACCAAGGGTTACGAACGCCAAGTGGTATGAGCACCAAGTGGTACGAGGACCAAGAGGTACCAAAGGCCGAAGGGGTGCGTGTACCAAGCGGTGCCTGTTGAGTCAGGTCGTGTCCGTTCCTTAGGGATCAGGCCATGTCTTGTTCATTGAGACAAGTACACAGTCCGTCCAGGCCAGGGTAAGAGTCGCAAGGTCCGAGCGGCCATTGGCCTGACCGGATTGGGCGTGAGGCTTACTCAGCCGTTGGATCCAGGCCCAAGGCCGGATTAGGTAAGGAAGTCCGTTGGGCCATTGAGCCGGACTTCATCTAGGCCGGTCGCACCAAGATTCTATCCGGATGGACGGATTGGTCTTCGGGACGATCCGGATTGTTCGTGTGTACTGTTTATCTATTCTAGGCTGTCTATCTGATTCTAAGTCAAGGGGTGGTTGGTTGAATGACTTAGGATTCGGTAGGCAGGTTCATACCTTTTTATAAGTATATTGTCTGAGGTTTATCAATGTTCTAGGAACCAAGCGAAGCATTGTAGGATCAACCAGTCCTATTCTCGGTTATGATTAATGCTTACCTGGTTGTGGTTTCAGGAACTAAGGATGGTCCTGGTCAAGCCAAGGAGCCGTGAAGGCTTGGTCAGTGAGAGGCTGTGTGACGTGTGGTTAGATGATGCTAAGGACGAACTAGTGATTGTCTATGAAACTGTTAAGAAGTTTTGTATTGGATCTCATGTTTCTAACTAATACAAAGTTTACACATTGTTATTCCGCTGTTATATCTGTTCAATTGATTTAGAACCTCAGATTAAAACATGACTTAGTACATGAAAGACTTAAAAATGAATCAAACAAGCAAAGAAATTGATTAAGTAGCAAACGGGTTCAGTCTTGTCGAGAGGCCGGATTCGGGAGTTACAAGTTGGTATCAGAGCATGCTTGATTCTAGGATAGTTGGGTTATGTAGTCCACACACACGCAGCCAGCTGATTCAGTCTCACGGTGAGGTTTAATAGTTAGGTCTAGGGATTAATTCTCTCGGTTATGTTATGTATATGTTGTACTAACAATGTCGGAATCCTTAGGCTGGGAAAAGCAAATCGGGAAAGACCCGAAGGAGTAAGAAAACAGCTGGTCCGTCAAGTCAAGCGGCTGCGGACAGAATTAATCTGTCCGGGTTACCAACCGAGCCGGCTGCAACTAACACCGGTGATGTGTTACCGACTGACCAGGCCAATCTCACGGGAACGCAACAAGAAGGTCAGCAACACCAGGAGAGCGACGAGGAAGTGGAATCCTCGAACGCTAACCGTGATGGTGACCAGCGTGAGCAAAGGGCCGAGGGAACGGCCAACGTGCCCGCAGTACTGTCCCGTGAGGACTTGTTAGAGGCCATGAAAGTAATGGGTAATCAGGTGGCGGTTATGACTCAGCTGTTCACTCCACTAGTGAATTCATCAGTTGGTCAAGCTACGGCTACACCTATTGCTAAGGGTCCAACTGTGGACGCGGTTGAGGTGATCGAGATCGATTCACCGGAATGGTCTCTAAAGAAGGTTGACTATCTGAGTTTGCTTGAACATCTATCATGATTGGGTACGAAGCAATTCTCAGGCAGCACCGACCCGGTTGTGGCAGATGAGTGGAGGAGTAGGCTAGTCCGAAACTTCCAATCAACTCGCTGTCCAGAGGATTACAGACGAGACATTGCGGTTCACTTCCTTGAAGGGGACACGCATAATTGGTGGCTTGCAGTGGACAAGCGCACCAATGGAAGTCTCACAAGTTTTGCGGACCTTGAAATTCAATTCAACCGCAAATACTTTCCTGCTGAGGCTTGGGATCATCTGGAAGCTAAGTTCCTAGATTTGGTCCAAGGCCGCAGGAGCGTACGGGAGTACGAAGAAGAGTTCAACCGACTCAGACGGTTTGTTGGAAGAGAGCTG
The DNA here is from genome assembly GCF_000309985.2 of Brassica rapa. Classification (NCBI taxonomy): domain Eukaryota; kingdom Viridiplantae; phylum Streptophyta; class Magnoliopsida; order Brassicales; family Brassicaceae; genus Brassica; species Brassica rapa. The sequence goes on from NW_022610838.1 coordinate 163,999, forward strand.
GAGGACGAAGCAGTCCAGGTCCGTAGGTTCATCCGAGGCCTAAGGCCGGAACTGAAGACCCACTGCTCGATCTGCACTTTCAACACCATCGGAGAACTGGTGGAACGAGTGGCTTTGTTGGAGTCTAACTTGGCTGAGGAAGCTAAGCTTAAGGCTAAGCCACAGTCTGGCCCATTGGGCAAGGCTAATGATAAAAAGAGAAAATGGGACCAGGTGGACGGAGGTAAGACCTCTTGTGGCCGACCTGCGTGTTCCAAATGTGGACGGAACCATCCCGGTGAGTGCTGGAAGGCCAAGGGAGCTTGTGTTCGTTGTGGCAGCATGGACCATGGGGTTCAGAACTGTCCTCGACCGAACCAGAACCAGTCTGGGAGAAGCGGCTAGATGACCTGTTTCCATTGTGGCCAGCAAGGACATTTCCAATCGGCGTGTCCCAAGCTGCAAGGAAGTCAGGGGAAGGGCCGTGGAGATTCAGGAAAGGTGTCCCAAGGCAAACCAACCACAACACCGAGAGTGTATGAACTGTCACGAGAAGACGGAGCTTCCGGATCCTTTGATTCGATCTCTGGTAATTTCTAAATTTATCTTTTTACATTCAAGTAGTAATGCTTGGTCTGTAACCTAGAATGTGGTCTAGGGGATTCTGATGGGGGTCTTTGATAGGAACCCTCATGGTCGGTGGGGTAAAAAGCCACGTGCTTTTCGACACAGGGGCTACACATAGTTTTGTGAGTCCGAAACTGGTCGGAGAGGGTCTGTTATGTTTGGATGCTGGTGATAATTTTGGGATAGTGAGGGCGGCCGGTGGTCAAGCCATGAACTCACTAGGTCTCATGTCAAATATCCCAGTACAGATCGAGGGAAAGGTCTTCCTTGTGAATCTGGTCTGTGTCCACCTAAAGAATCAAAAAGTGATCTTAGGTATGGATTGGTTGGGAAAGTACCAAGCCACTCTCGATTGCCATAAGGGTCGTGTGCAATTGGAGAATGGACTTCACCCGGTAGAGTACCAAGGTCTGTGTCAGGCTCAAGAGAAAGTAGTGGTTTCAACAGTTCCAGCAATTCGGATGCTGGAACAGGGTTGTCAGTCATTCTTGGCTACAATTACAACTGTAGAGCCTAACAGTTCTGGTTTTCTGTTAGACCCACGCGAGGATTCGTTGGTGTCCGAGTTCCAGGATGTGTTTCAGTCGCTACAGGGTGTCCCCCCTGATAGGTCCAATCCTTTCCTGATTGAACTGGAACCAGGGACAGCTCCGCTGTCCAAGAGTCTGTATCGAATGGCTCCGGCCGAGATGGCCGAGCTGAAGAAGCAATTGGAAGAATTGCTTGACAAGGGGTTCATACGGCCAAGTAGCTCCCCTTGGGGTGCACCAGTCCTCTTTGTGAAAAAAAGGATGGTAGCATGCGTCTGTGCATCGACTATCGAGGGTTGAACAGGGTAACTGTGAAGAACAAGTATCCGTTGCCCAGGATAGACGAGCTGTTGGATCAGCTGAAAGGAGCTAAGTGGTTTTCAAAAATCAATTTGGCCTCGGGATATCATCAGATACCTATAGAGCCAAATGTGAAGATGTAAGATGTCCGCCCTGAAGTAGTCGCTGACGTAGTTGCTGAAGCAGACGTCGTAGTGAGTGGTGAAGACCATGTGGAGTCAAGGTGCTGAGCTGGAGTCGTGTAGACTTGGAGAGCAAGGGAGTATCTTGGAGATATGGAAAGAGGAATAAACTTGAGGAGCAAGTTTATGACTTAAAGAAAGAGGAATAAGTGCATTCCAAGAAAAGGAAAGTTGCACTTATTGTTATGGAAGATGTCCATACATGTTGCCTTGGAGACTAGGGTTTCAGGAACGTGGAGAATAACTATAAGATAGCTATGGGGTCGTCTGTATAGAGACAGACACACGGAGGCTGATCTTATATAGAGAGAGAACCTCTTGGAGGTGTTCTTGGGTCGTGCTGAAGCGGTGGCTGAAGTACTTGACGGAGAAGAGACATAAGTGGGTAGCTTAGGAATCTTTCAGTAGCGTGTGTTAGGGTGTTAACACTGACGTGTAAAAGCTGAATAAGCAAGTCTTGTAAAGATTGTTTAAAGGAGATTCTAATAAAAGCTTTGGTGTGCTAATGTGATTTGTCTCTTTGATTTACCTTCTGCATTATCTATTGTTGTGTCATCTTGCACTAACAAGTGGTATCAGAGCGGGGCACCTAAGTTATCGGTGTAATCCTGAAGGTGAAGATCGACACGATTATGTCTATGCAGAAGGCGATCGTGTTGAATGCGGACCAGTATGGTCATTGGAAGGCTCGCATGAAGCAGATGATTCGAGGAATCAATGAAGATGCGTGGACAGCTGTGGAGATTGGTTGGGAGGAGCCTACCATAGTCACAGGAGGTGAGAAGAAGCCTAAGCCAAAAGAGGATTGGTCAGAGGCAGAACACAATGCATCAAAATTTAATGCAAAGGCGTTGTCGGTGATTTTTGGAGCTGTTGAAGCAGAGCAGTTTCAGCTGATTCAGGGGAGTACTTTGGCTAAAGAGGCGTGGGAGATCCTGCTGAATTCATTTGAAGGAGATGAGAGTGTCAAGAGGACACGTCTAGATCATCTTGGGTCGCAGTTTGAGAATCTCAGGTGGTCTGATAATGATTCTGTGGCGAGTTTTAGTGCCAAACTCAGTGGTATGGCGCATGAAGCATTTGTACTTGGGAAGAAGTACAAGGAGAAGAAGCTGGTAAAGAAGTTACTACGCTGTCTTCCAACGAAGTTTGGAGCTCACAAGGCGGTATTACAGATGACTACAAACACGGATGAGCTCAAGTTTGACAAGCTTGTGGGTATGCTGAAGGCACAAGAGATGGAGACAGACAGTAGTTCAGTCTCTACGTCAGGTGGTGCATCAAGGAGTATAGCTCTTGCTGCTGATAAAGGTGGAGATAGATCTCCAAATGTTGAAGATGCCATGGGGATGTTGGCTAGGAATCTGAGTAAGATGATGAATTCCTCTGGTGAGAGGAATCAGTATGGTCGTCAGGGAGGTGATCGTGGCAATTGCAGAAGAAGAGAACGTCTTAAATGTTATGAGTGTGAAGGTGTTGGTCATATAAAGGCTGACTGTCCTATAGCACAACGAAGAGAACTTAAGTGTTCTGAGTGCAGATGTGTTGGACACACACGGCGTGAATGTCCAAACTCAAAGAAGGAGAAAGGAGTTCCATTGCAGTCGTCTGATGATTCAGAATCTGAAGAAGATGGAAAGGTGATGAAGAATATGGTTGCATTTGGTGCACGCAGGGAGAAATCCATTGAATCCTCGGATTCAGAAGTCAGTACAGACTTTGAGGATTATCAAGTAATGCACAACAAGTGGTTGAATCTCAAGAATCAGAATCTGAGGTTGCAACACGATTTGGTGCAGAGCCGTGAACAGTATGAAGATCTTGCTGAAGAACTTGCTGCTGTAAATGAGAATTATGAGTCTCTGGAGAAGGAGGTTAGCAAACTGAGAGAGGTTGCTACTGATGAACGTGAGAGAGCAATGAGGCTGGAACGTGATTTGGCTGAGAATCGCAAACAGATCAGGATGCTCAACAGTGGATCCAAAGAGTTGGATAAGATACTCTCGATGGGTCAACCAGCCAAGGCGAAGTGGGGCCTGGGAAATCGAGGAGTTGAGAGTACTAAGGAAGTACAACATAAGGGGTTGCCACGTTTCGTGCATGGGAGCACATCAGAAAACGGAGCCAAAGGAGCTTGTCAGGAATTACGTCGGGACGTACGACAGGTAGTAAGGCAGGAAGTTCTACAGCGCGTAGCTGTGAGTAACAAGCCAAAAGTAGTACATCAGTGCAATAACATGAAGGTCAGACAGGAGGTTCTGAAGCATGGTTATGCAGCTGGTACAAGGAAGGAGACTGATCGGTGCATCAGCAACTGTGTCAGGCCAAGCAAGAAGCAGCATCGAATGTGCTCTTGGTTCTGTGGGAAGGTTGTACACAAGAAGGTGGAGTGTTTTGCTCGTGAGAAGAGCAGAAACATGGTCAAGAAGGTGAACAAGACGTTCACTAAGCCTAGGAGGGTTGAAAAGGTATCTTTAGCCAAGAGTAGCTTACTTGATGAGATCAAGGATGAGACATCAGAAGATGGATGCAGCTCTGTTAGGAGTGATCTTCAGGAAGGTCAAGAAGCATCAAGCATGGAGTCAGGACACGGAGTTGTCTGTGCACAAAGGGGAAGGAGATCGAAGTGCGTCAGGAAGTAGTGCGAGATGATCTTCAGGGGTGTGAAATCACTCCAAGACAATAGCAATGAGTGCAGAGGGCACTCGGTGCAGATGGGGAAGGGCTCATGGTCAAGGAGACGACACATGAAGGAAGCCTGGTCCTCAACAGAAGTGGGTCGAGAGGTAGCTCGACAGGTGCGTCAGATCGTGATTCAGTACTTGTTATTCCGCTGCAGCAGGGGCTGTGTCATGATTATACATGAAGAAACAGACGGTGGGTCTGTAAGGCTTGACATCTAAGCATCTGTTCTAGCTTAGTATGCAATCAAGCAGGGGGAGAATGGTGATGTTCTGGTCCTTAGTATGCATATCTCATGGGGGAGAAAAGCATGGTCTGGTGCACATCTCGTGGGGGAGAAAAGCACATTTGGTATGGAAGTTTCCAGGTGAGGAACGTGGGTTCTGAACCAGAAGATTGTTGTGCTTGATCGGCACACAAAGCTAAAAGGGGGAGATTGAAGATGTAAGATGTCCGGCCTGAAGTAGTCGCTGACGTAGTTGCTGAAGCAGACGTCGTAGTGAATGGTGAAGACCATGTGGAGTCAAGGTGCTGAGCTGGAGTCGTGTAGACTTGGAGAGCAAGGGAGTATCTTGGAGATATGGAAAGAGGAATAAACATGAGGAGCAAGTTTATGACTTAAAGAAAGAGGAATAAGTGCATTCCAAGAAAAGGAAAGTTGCACTTATTGTTATGGAAGATGTCCATACATGTTGCCTTGGAGACTAGGGTTTCAAGAACGTGGAGAATAACTATAAGATAGCTATGGGGTCGTCTGTATAGAGACAGAGACACGGAGGCTGATCTTATAGAGAGAGAAGCTCTTGGAGGTGTTCTTGGGTCATGCTAAAGCAGTGGCTGAAGTACTTGACGGTGAAGAGACATAAGTGGGTAGCTTAGGAATCTTTCAGTAGCGTGTGTTAGGGTGTTAACATTGACGTGTAAAAGCTGAATAAGCAAGTCTTGTAAAGATTGTTTAAAGGAGATTCTAATAAAAGCTTTGGTGTGCTTGTGTGATTTGTCTCTTTGATTTACCTTCTGCATTACCTATTGTTGTGTCATCTTGCACTAACAAGACATTAGGAAAACAACATTAGGACCAGGTACGGCCATTACGAATTTGTAGTGATGCCGTTCGGTCTGACCAATGCACCTGCTGCATTCATTAAAATGATGAACAGCGTGTTTCGGGACTTCTTGGATGAATCAGTGATCATCTTCATTGATGATATCCTGATTTACTCCAAGGATGAGGAATCTCATTGGAAACATTTGAGAGCCGTGCTGGAACGATTACGAGAGCACAAACTCTTTGCTACACTCAGCAAGTGCAGTTTTTGGCAAAAGAGTATTGGGTTCCTTGGTCATATTGTCTCTGACCAGGGCGTCTCAGTGGATCCAGAGAAGATCAAGGCAATCAAGGATTGGCCTCGACCACGTAGTGCCACAGAAGTTAGAAGCTTCCTAGGGCTGGCAGGTTACTATAGAAAGTTTGTGAAGGGATTCACAAGCTTAGCTCAGCCGATGACCCGGTTGACTGGGAAGGACGTTAAGTTCACATGGTCTGACGAGTGTACGAGATGTTTCTCTGCAGTTAAGGATATGTTAACTAGTGCACCCGTCCTGGTTCTCCCGGAGGCAGACCAACCTTATGTGGTCTACACGGATGCGTCCATCACTGGACTCGGTTGCATGTTGACCCAACATGGGAAGGTCATTGCTTACGCGTCAAGGCAGCTGAAAAAACATGAGGGAAAGTACCCCACCCATGACCTTGAAATGGCTGCGGTAGTGTTCGCCTTAAAGATTTGGCGATCATATTTATATGGGGCCAAAGTCCAGATACTTACGGACCATAAAAGTCTGAAGTATATATTCACCCAGCCTGAGTTGAACTTAAGGCAGAGGAGGTGGATGGAATTCGTGGCCGACTACGACCTAGACAACACTTACTATCCAGGCAAGGCCAACCTTATGGCTGACGCCATGAGCCGGAAACGAGAAGATGTTGCGGCTGGTAGCGGAACGGACGAGCCGGATGAGGAGGGATGTTTCGTCCGTTTAAATGCTTTGAACGGGACGGACGGACCACGGGGTTTAGAGGTGGTGAATAGAGCCGACCTGCTTACCCGGATCCGAGCGACCCGAACCTGACTGAGTATCAAATCGCCAAGGACGGTACGATCTTAGTTCATGGTCGGATCAGCGTACCCAATGATAGGAGTTTAAAGGACAAGATCCTTAGAGAAGCTCACAAATCTAGATTCTCGATCCATCCTGGAGTGACCAAGATGTATCATAATCTCAGACAGTACTATCATTGGATACGGATGAAGGTCGATGTGGCCGAATGGGTGGCCAAATGTCCTACTTGTCAACTCGTCAGGGCCGAACAACAAGTTCCGAGTGGACTGCTTCAGAGCCTACCTATTCCGGAATGGAAGTGGGATCACATCACGATGGACTTCGTGACAGGATTTCCCACGACCAGGAATAGGAATGATGCTGTCTGGGTAATAGTGGATCGACTAACCAAGTCTGCCCACTTCCTGGCCATCAAAAAGACTGATGGAGTCGACCGGATTGTGAGTAAGTACATTGACGAGATTGTGAGGCTACACGGAGTACGCTCAAGTATAGTTTCGGATAGAGATTCGAGGTTCACATCTCACTTCTGGCAAGCTTTTCAAAAAGCTTTAGGAAAAAGAGTGAACATGAGTACGGCTTATCATCCCCAAACGGATGGGTAGTCGGAAAGAACTATACGGACGCTGGAGGACATGCTTCGAGCATGTGTTCTGGATTGGGGTGATTCCTGGGAACGGCATTTGCCATTAGTGGAGTTCGCCTACAATAACAGCTTCCACTCAAGTATAGGCATGTCGCCATACGAAGCTGTGTATGAGCGACCATGCACGACACCGTTATGCTGGACCCAAGTGGGGGAACGTAGCATGATAGGCCCCAAGATCGTGGAGGAAACCACGGAGAAGATCAAGTCCGTGCGGGACAAGATGAGGGCCGCACAGGATAGACAAAAGCACTACGCTGACAAACGAAGGAAAGAACTGGAGTTTGCAGTGGGTGATATGGTCTATCTCAAAATGATTACCTTTAAAGGTAGAGTGCGAATTTCAGGTAGAAGGAAATTGGATCCAAGATACCTAGGGCCGTTCAGTGTCATAGAACGAGTGGGTAGTGTGGCATACAAGTTGGACTTACCATCTGAGATGGAAGCCTTTCATAATGTATTCCATATCTCCCAACTCCGGAAGTGCTTGACGGATCAGGACATCTTAATACCAGAAATACCATCTGATCTAGGTACGAACCTAACTTTGGAAACAAGGCCGGTTCGGATCGTAGACAGGATGGAAAAACCAATGAGAAAGAAAACAATCCAGATGGTCAAGGTCATTTGGGATTGTAATGGTCGAGAGGAGACCACTTGGGAGACGGAGGCCAGGATGTAGGCCGAGTTTCCAAATTGGTTTGACCAGTTTGTGTTGGATGAAACACATGACTCGGATTCGAGGACGAATCCATTGCTAGTGGGGGAGACTTGAAACATCCCGGATCCTGAATAGGATCATTGGGACGGTCATGGTTCGAGGAAACGTACTAGTCAGTCTTAAGACATCAAGGCAAGCGTTCCATGGCCGGATAAGAAGGTTAAGGACGTAAGAAACTTAGACTTAACCTTACACAAGTCGAGAGTCAGCTAGACCGAGCAGGACGGTAGCTGGACGAATGGAACAGGTAGCTCAACCAGCTCAACGGAGTTAGGTTAAGCTCACTCCAGCTCGGACACTACAAGGTCAGCTCCACTAGCTGGACTACTAGCTCACTCAGCTGAGGCAGCTGGGGGTCAGCTTATCTCAGCTGGATGGACTGTTTGGGTTTCGGTCCGATGGTCCGGGTCCGGGCCGGTGGCAGGCCATGGGGGTCTGGCCATGAGGTCATGGACCGTTGGGGCTTGGGACAAGGCCGTGGGCTAAGTCCAGAAGAGTTGGGTAAGGCTTTGGGCCTCTGTCCGACCCAAACCCATGCGGTATTGGCGAAGGGACGCATGCGGCCGAGAGGGTGTAACCCTTGGCCGATTGTGCTCATCCGCTGGCCAGTCATGCCTGTTCGTGGGGCAAGACTTACCCCCTCGTTTTCTATAAATATGGGGTCCTCTCTGTCGATTTCATTCATCCAATCCAGAGTAGAATACTCAGAGAAATCGTAGATAGAGAGAAAGAAAGAGAGAGAGAGTGTCTGGCCAAAGCAAGGCCGATTGTGCGGTAATTAGGTTTCCGGCGATCTGATTGTTTGTGAAGCAACCTCCGATCAAGTATGGGAGACCGAGAGCAGGAGAAGAGCGTGGAGAACCCTGACCTGGTTCAGAAGGTACGTGGTGGGCTTTGGCCGCACCAGTCCGAATGGACGGTCCTTGTGACCGCACCGCGGCTCTGGACGATTCATTAGACCCGGCCGCTTCTCCTCTTCTTGTTTCTATCCGGTCCTTTCTCTTCTTTCTGATTATGCACGAAGGGTTGTGTTGGTTCAGTGCAAGGGACACGTTACTAGACTGGCCGGACATAACCAAACCGCTAACCTAGATGCTGGTCGATTAGACGGTCGGTTCGAATCGCACCATAGACAGGGCGGTTGGACTAAACGGTTGGGCATATCCCTAGAGGCACGAGTGGCCAAAGGTCACGAGTTACCAACGGTTGTGAGTTGCCAAAGGGTGTAAGTAACCAAGGGTTACGAACGCCAAGTGGTACGAGCACCAAGTTGTACGAGGACCAAGAGGTACTAACGGCAGAAGGGGTGCGTGTACCAAGCGATGCCTGTTGAGGCAGGTCATGTCCGTTCCTTAGGGATCAGACCATGTTTTGTCCGTTGAGACAAGTACACGGTCCGTCCAGGCCAGGGTAAGAGTCGCAAGGTCCGAGCGGCCATTGGCCTGACCGGATTGGGCGTGAGGCTTACTCGGCCGTTGGATCCAGGCCCAAGGCTGGATCAGGTAAGGAAGTCCGTTGGGCCATTGAGCCGGACTTCATCTAGGCCGGTCGCACCTAGATTCTATCCGGATGGACGGATTGGTCATCGGCACGATCCGGATTGTTCGTGTGTTATGTTTATCTATTCTAGGCTGTCTATCTGATTCTAATTCAAGGGGTGGTTGGTTGAATGACTTAGGATTCGGTAGGCAGGTTCATATCTTTTTATAAGTATATTGTCTGAGGTTTATCAATGTTCTAGGAACCAAGCCAAGCATTGTAGGATCGACCAGTCCTATTCTCGGTTATGATTAATGCTTACCTGGTTGTGGTTTCAGGAACTAAGGATGGTTCTGGTCAAGCCAAGGAGCCGTGAAGGCTCGGTCAGTGAGAGGCTGTGTAACGTGTGGTTAGATGATGCTAGGGACGAACTAGTGATTGTCTATGAAAATGTTAAGAAGTTGTGTATTGGATCTCATGTTTCTAAGTAATACAAAGTTTACACATTGTTATTCCGCTGTTCTATCTGTTCAATTGATTTAGAACCTCAGATTCGAACATGACTTAGTAAATGAAAGAAATTGATTATGTAGCAAACGGGTTCAGTCTTGTCGAGAGGCCGGATTCGGGCGTTACAGCCACGGACGTCCTGTGTGTGCTGACGGACACACACGGACAGCCACAGAACGGACACACACGGACGTCCTGTGTGTGCTGACGGACACCCACGGACGTCATGTGTGTGCTGACGGACACACACGGACAGCCACAGACGTCCTGTGTGTGCTGACAAACAGCCACAGACAGCCACAGATGTCCTATGTGTGCTGGCGGACACCCACGGACGTCCTATGTGTACCGAACAGACAGCCCACGTAGGCAAAAATCACCCGAACAGTCCACGGGAAGTGATAGACCGCGGTCCACGGATCAGTACATGGAGCCGAACCAGCATGAAGTTCAGGACGTTCTGAAGTTTTCAACAGAGGTTCATGATTTTCACCATACTGGCCAGACTGACCGGACTGTCCCAAATGCATCCGGATGTGAGCTTTGGCTGGAACCATGGCCAGATGATCGATTTCACGGTACTGGACTTTGTCTTCATCGTCCTGTTTTCCATTTGATGAAGAACAGTCGAGACGGAATAGCATTCAGACGCACGGATCATGAGTTAGGTCATTGCTATACATTTCTAGACAGTACCACATGTACCGCCCGGATGTTCAGTTTGAGGCTTCAACAATACCCATGTCCAGACGATCGAATTCACCGAACTGGAGCTCGTATTTCCCGTACTGATTGGCATTTTAAGAGCAACGGTCGAGACAGATTTGGATTCGGACGAGTGGAACTCAAGATAGGCCGTGACACTTCAAAACTGGCTACTTTGGACTGTCCTGCTTGTGTACTGGCCCAGTCCGCAGGACATGCTTCAGGAAGCAATGAACCTGGACGGAATTTGAAGGGTTTTTAACTAGTAAAAGTGTGATTTCGTGCTTTGACCAGATCTGGTCAATTTTATCATTTTCTATGTTTAGATTTACCACATTTTTCTTTAAGTCTTTTGACTAGAACTTCTATATAATGTAACCATCAGATCTGAATAAGATAATTTTCGTTTTGCTTTCATTCTTTTGAGTTTTTACTCTCTTTGTTCTTTGTTAGAACATTTCTTAGTATTTTGGTGAGGTTATCTCCAAGTTTCGATCCTTCTTTTGTTGGACCGGTGCGTCACATCCGGCGACGATCGAAGTCTGGTAGTATCATTGGGTCATCCGCAACCCTTTGTGTCACCGTTCATACCATCAGTTCTCTTTCCTTACGGATCTAGTTCATATCTTTCCAATCCGGTTTAGTGTTCGTTCCTTAGGGTTCTTCAAGTGGTATCAGAGCCACTCTTCCGGTATTGTCTATTTCATTCATCTTTCTCATCTTCCATTTTCTTATAAAAACTTCTTCTTCTACCTTTCTTAAATCCGGGCCCCTCATTACCATCCACCATATCAAAAAAAAAAAAGATCTAATAAAAAAAAAAGAAAGAAAGATCCACATAAAAAAAAAAATAGAAATCAAAAGTTTCATTTGGGGATTGGTGGTGGAAGAGAAAGCCTGCTGGCTGAGGAGAAATCCAGCCTTTGAGGTGGTTAAAACGGATTTAAAAAAATCAAAAATCTCTTATCTATCTATCTTGAGAAAATTCCCTTGTTAGCTTGGTTTTGCCCATTGGGATTCTTTGATTTGTTCTCTCAGAACATTGAGTAGAAACTTGTGTGTGATCACCTAAATCTGAGAGAAACACTTGTGTGGGTGAGGATCAAACACTTGAGAGTGTGAGGTTTTTATCTACTAACTTTTGTGTTGAGATTTTTCAGGTTTATGATGTTTGGTCTCCAAAGGAAAAGTAACAAGGAGAAGCACCCACGACTTTCTGTCTCTCAAACCTCCTTTAAATATGCTTTGAATACTTTTGATGAGTTTGTTGATGTGCAGAAAAAACCAATTTGGTGGAGCAAAGAGCATGTCAATACCTCCAAAGATGTGGCTGATCCAAAAAGGCAACACTTTCAGTTTGATGTCCAACAATTTTGTGATAACTTTGTGAAGGGTGTGGACAAAGCCCTCAAGGACGTCAGCAAGAGCCAAAAGAAGAGCACATCCACACGTGCCCAAGTAGCTGAGCCATCCTTTTCCATCAGTAAGAAAACCCAAGGTGAATCTGAAAACTGTTTTGAAGAATTTAAAGATTTTTCAGATTCTTCACCTATATTTGATGAAACTGATGAAGAACCAATTGAAAGTTTGATGTCTTGTGAAGAAAGTTGTGACCTTCCTTATCTTGAATCTGAGTTTATAAATGATAATGAACAGGCTAATGTAGAACTAACTATTTTGCAACCGGAGCATCCGAGTAGCCTTGTTTTGTCTCAACAGGTTTTTGAGGAAGAGCCACTGGATATTCCACATCAGTGCCCATGTCTTGACATTTGGACATCTTTGGATGAAGTCCCAGAACCTATCTTTGATGAGGAGGACGAACCTGATCCAGTCTTTGATGAAGAAGCAACAAGCATCATATCCACCTTTATGGAGAGCCATCTTTGCTTTGATTCTGGCACAACTACTGCTCCTTCATCTCCAGCCCCTTTGCTTCATGATCTTCAAGAGCACTGTGAGGAACCTTCTTCTCTTAATTCTCTGCCTGACATGGTTGTGAAAGTCAGTACTGATGATGTAATTCGTTTTGGTCTTGACAAGATGAAAGATTTTTGTGTTTCAAAATCTGTTTTTGATAACATGATTAATTCTTTAAAAATCTTTGAACCTGATAAATGTCTTGATCAATCACGTTTTCAAAATGTCAATGGCATTACTTCTGGAATTATTTTGAGCTCTGATCAGTTCTTGGAACATAACAAAGGTTTTCATCTTCTTGGAAGGCCATTTGATCTTGATTTGCAACAAACTGATTTTTGTGCTGAAAAATCTCTTGATTCGTTAGTTTGCAAAGGAAAGAGCTTTGATCTGAGTTCTTCTAGACATGTACTGATCACTGATGAATTGTTTGCATCCTCTTATGCCTTGGACGAAATTTTGATTCAGAAGTTGTTGGAACAGAAATCACTTGAAACTGAAAATGATTTTCGTAATCTTGAATTTTGTGGTTCTGTTTTGCAGCCTGATCTCTTGAGTTTTGAAACTGATAATACTTGGCATTTTCTGAGATCATTTCGTGATAATGGTGTTGTCTTGAGTTCTGATGATATTTTGGTTTACAACACATTCTTTGAGAAATGCCTTGAACTTTTGATAAATGATTCTCAAACTGAACTTAAGCTTGTGTGTTCAGATGTTGGGAAGGATATGCCCATTTTGAAAATGAATACTGTTGTTGCATATCTTGATAAAATTATTGTCTGTAATATTTACTTTGATGAGCACCTTGAAAGGCTGAAAAATGTGCAATTTGTTCTTGGAAAAGATATCTTGATTTGTGATTTGAACAAATATTTATCTTGCACATTTGATCCTGGTCTTTTAGTGTTTGTTTTGAGTATCCAGGAAAGACAGGTTCAGCCTCTGAATGAAATCGTTGGCCGTGCCCAACAACCTCAGATTTGGAGAAGCTTTGTTGTTCAAACCGGCTACCTTGGTGCCAGCGACAAAGGTTCAGTCAAAGAAGTATATCTCAACAGTCCGAAGGTATTTTATCTTGAATCCAATTTTACAAGAAAGCCAACTCATCAAGGATTCACTGAGGCTTGGAAACGCATGAAAAGCTTCACGGATGAAGAAGTTATGAATTTTCCAAACCGGTGGTTCTTCAGTCCATCTATCCGCGAGTACCAGATTTCTAAAGGAGATTCATGCCCCAGAAAGAATCGACCTGAGCCAAAACCGATCCTCCATGAACCAAAGGTGTTTCCTCGGTCATTCTCCTGTCTAAACCAAAAGCACTTTGCTTTGAATAAACAGGATAAGCATGATCAGTTTCTAAGGAGAGCAAGCACCAATGGACCCCAAAGTACTTGGAATTCCTTGATAAAAATGACTTCAAAACTCCAAGGAAGTTTCTGTCCATTCTATTCATTTACTGAATTTCCCTTGAATTTTAATTCCTTTGTATCTGATTTATCTCTTTTTGATATAGGTACATTGGATTTGAGGACAAATCCTTTTGAAGAAAGAGGGAATGATAGACCGCGGTCCACGGATCAGTACATGGAGCCGAACCAGAATGAAGTTCAGGACGTTCTGAAGTTTTCAACCGAGGTTCATGATTTTCACCATACTGGCCAGACTGACCGGACTGTCCCAAATGCATCCGGATGTGAGCTTTGGCTGGAACCATGGCCAGATGATCGATTTCACTGTACTGGACTTTGTCTTCATCGTCCTGTTTTCCATTTGATGAAGAACAGTCGAGACGGAATCGCATTCGGACGCACGGATCCTGAGTTAGGTCATTGCTATACATTTCTGGACAGTACCACATGTACCGCCCGGATGTCCAGTTTGAGGCTTCATCAATACCCATGTCCAGACGATCGAATTCACCAAACTGGAGCTCGTATTTCCCGTACTGATTGGCATTTTAAGAGCAACGGTCGAGACAGATTTGGATTCGGACGAGTGGAACTCAAGATAGGCCGTGACACTTCAAAACTGGCTACTTTGGACTGTCCTGCTTGTGTACTGGCCCAGTCCGCAGGACATGCTTCAGGAAGCAATGAACCTGGACGGAATTTGAAGGTTTTTTAACTAATCAAAGTGTGATTTCGTGCCTTGACCAGATCTGGTCAATTTTATCATTTTCTATGTTTAGATTTACCACATTTTTCTTTAAGTCTTTTGACTAGAACTTCTATATAATGTAACCATCAGATCTGAATAAGATAATTTTCATTTTGCTTTCATTCTTTTGAGTTTTTACTCTCTTTGTTCTTTGTTAGAACATTTCTTAGTTTTTTGCTGAGGTTATCTCCAAGTTTCGATCCTTCTTTTGTTGGACCGGTGCGTCACATCCGGCAACGATCGAAGTCTGGTAGTATCATTGGGTCATCCGCAACCCTTTGTGTCACCGTTCATACCATCAGTTCTCTTTCCTTACGGATCGAGTTCATATCTTTCAAATCCGGTTGAGTGTTCGTTCCTTAGGGTTCTTCAGGAAGGGCCAGCGTGCTGAGTCAAAGAACCAGCGTGCTGATATGTGTACTGATGGACAGCCACGGACGTCCTGTGTGTGCTGACAAACACACACGGATACACACGGACAGCCATGGACGTCCTGTGTGTGCTGACGGACACACATGGATACACACGGACAGCCATGGACGTCCTGTGTGTGCTGACAGACAGCGACGGACAGCCACGGACGTCCTGTGTGTGCTGGCAGCCACCCACATACGTCCTGTGTGTACTGAACAGACAGCCCACGTGGGCCAAATTCACCTAAACAGTCCATGGGAAGGGCCAGCGTGCTGAGTCCAAGGCCCAACGTGCTGATTTGTGTACTGATGGACAGCCACGGACGTCCTGTGTGTGTGCTGACGGACACACACGGACAGCCACAGACGTCCTGTGTGTGCTGACGGACACACACGGACGTCTTGTGTGTGCTGACGGACACCCACGGATGTCCTGTGTGTGCTGACGGACACACACGGACACACAAAGACACACACAGACAGCCACGGACGTCCTGTGTGTGCTGATGGACAGGCATAGACAGCCACGGATGTCCTATGTGTGCTGGCGGACACCCACGGACGTCCTGTGTGTACTGAACAGACAGTCCACGTGGGCCAAAAACCCAAACAGTCCATTGGAAGGGCAAGCGTGCTGAGTCCAAGGACCAACGTGCTGATATGTGTACTGATGGACAGCCACGGACAAAGACGGACACACACTGACAGCCACGGACGTCCTGTGTGTACTGAACAGACAGCCCACATGGGCCAAAATCACCCGAAGAGTCCACGGGAAGGGTCAGCGTGCTCAGTCCAAAGACAGCGTGTTGATATCTGTATTGATGGACAGCCACGAACGTCCTGTGTGTGCTGATGGACACACACGGACAGCCACGGACGTCCTATGTGTGCTGACGGACAGCCACGGACAGCCACGGATGTCCTGTGTGTACTGGCGGACACCCACTGACGTCCTATGTTTACTGAACAGACAGCCCACATGGGCCAAAATCACCAAAACAGTCCACGGGAAGGGACAGCGTGTTGAGTCCAAGGACCAGCGTGCTGATATGAGTACTGATGGACAACCACGGACGTTCTGTGTGTGCTGACGGACACACACAGACACACATGGACAGCCACGGACGTCCTGTGTGTGCTGACGGACACACACGGACGTCCTGTGTATACTGAACAGACAGCCCACGTGGGCCAAAATCACCCACGGACAGCCAAAATCACTCGATAAGCCAAAATTCAAAATTTAATATTTTTGAAGAAAGTTTTCTGAAAGGAAACATCAAAAATATGTCAACAAAGAGTTTAGGATGTCAAGTGTTGATCAAAAGTTGCAGTAGACATCCATTTAGACCACGAAACCCCGAGCTTTGTAGTATGCAAAAGACATGGTTAGAAGCAAAAAAAATCATGAAAATTTGCCAAAAAATAGCTTTAACCATTCTTATGAAGCATGCAAAAAATCAGGTTCAAATTCGAAGTATTTTTTTTTATATTAAAAATACTCCCAGAACACAACCAATGTCTACTGGCACTCTTCTGAGCCTACCCTCAGTACCCGAAGGGGTATGTAGGGTTGGACTGCTCGGTCCAAAACTATCGATGGCTGGGTTGAGGTCGATCGTCGGATTGTCTCCGGTGAATTTTCCCGTAACTTTTCTGGCTAATTTTCCGGTGGACCGTTTTGCCCCTAACTTCAAATGTTTTCGCTTGTGTGGTCTTGGCCTGGTTTCATCCGTCTTCCAATTGCTCTTTTGATTACATCTCAAGAGTGGTTTGAAAGATTGATGTTAGCAGGGCAAATGAACATTCGGCGTATGAGTGGTGATTGGATAGCTAGTGTTTGTAGGCTCTGTGTTCGCCCACCCAACTACAGACCAACTATCCTCCTCAGTTTCTCACTAGCATAGTTTTATGCTTGTTTAACTGATCCGGGGCCTGTGTTGCGCACCTATCTGGAAGGAATTGTTAAGCTTTGCTTAAAATGTTGTTTGCGGCATCTCCTTCACTGGGGAAGTCGTTAACACATAAGCCGGCACTTGTGATCCTTGCGTCTTTGCATAATTTATGCATTGTTCGCAAAGGTGAATAAGCTGTTTGCTGAGATCTCGGTTGCGGAAATATTATGGCGGTGACTCGACGAATTTCTGTCCTGCTAAGCACGTTTGTCTCCAGACAAAAGATGACGGTCAATTCTGTGTCTGTTCCCACTTTCCATGTGTTTGCGGGAATATGATGTAGTCTTGCCCTGATTTATGAATGCTACCTGGTTTATCCTGCCAGTAGTCATATCCTTTTCTCAAAGATTAAGCCATGCATGTGTAAGTATGAACGAATTCAGACTGTGAAACTGCGAATGGCTCATTAAATCAATTATAGCTTGTTTCATGGTAACTACTACACGGATAACCGTAGTAATTCTAGAGCTAATATGTGCCACAAACCCCCGACTTCTGGAAGGGATGCATTTATTAGATAAAAGGTCGACGGGGGCTCTGCCTGTTGCTCTGATGATTCATGATAACTCGACGGATCGCATGGCCTTAGTGCTGGCGATGCATCATTCAAATATCTGCCCTATCAACTTTCGATGGTAGGATATTGGCCTACCATGGTGGTAACGGGTGACGGAGAATTAGGGTTTGATTCCAGAAAGGCAGCCTGAGAAACGGCTACAACATCCAGGGAAGGCAGGAGGCACGCAAATTACCCAATCCTGACACGGGGAGGTAGTGACAATAAATAACAATACCGGGCTCTTTGAGTCTGGTAAATGGAATGAGTACAATCTAAATCCCATAACGAGGATCCATTGGAGGGCAAGTCTGGTGCCAGCAGCCGCGGTAATTCCAGCTCCAATAGCGTATATTTAAGTTGTTGTAGTTAAAAAACTCGTAGTTGAACCTTTGGATGGGTCACCCGGTCCGCCTTCGGTGAGCACCGGTCGGCTTGTCTCTTCTGTCGGCGATATGCTCATGGCCTTAACTGGCCGGGTCGTGCCTCTCGGCGCTGTTACTTTGAAGAAATTAGAGTGCTCAAAGCAAGCCTACGCTCTGTATACATTAGCATGGGATAACATCATAGGATTTCGATCCTATTGTGTTGGCCTTCGGGATCGGAGTAATGATTAACATGGACAGTTGGGGGCATTCGTATTTCATAGTCAGAGGTGAAATTCTTGGATTTATGAAAGATGAACAACTGCGAAAGCATTTGCCAAGGATGTTTTCATTAATCAAGAACGAAAGTTGGGGGCTTGAAGACGATCAAATACCGTCCTAGTCTCAACCATAAACGATGCCGACCAGGGAACAGTGGATGTTGCTTTTAGGATTCCGCTGGCACCTTATGAGAAATCAAAGTTTTTGGGTTCCGGGGGGAGTATGGTCGCAAGGCTGAAACTTAAAAGAATTGACGGAAGGGCACCGCCAGAAGTGGAGCCTGCGGCTTAATTTGACTCAACACGGGGAACCTTACCAGGTCCAGACATAGTAAGAATTGACAGACTGAGAGCTCTTTCTTGATTCTATGGGTGGTGGTGCATGGCCGTTCTTAGTTGGTGGAGCGATTTGTCTGGTTAATTTCGTTAACGAACGAGACCTCAGCCTGATAACTAGCTACGTGGAGGCATCCCTTCACGGCTGGCTTCTTAGAGGGACTATGGCCGTTTAGGCCAAGGAAGTTTGACGCAATAACAGGTATGTGATGCCCTTAGATGTTCTGGGCCGCATGCGCGCTACACTGATGTATTCAACGAGTTCACACCTTGGCCGACAGGCCCGTGTTATCTTTGAAATTTCATCGTGATGGGGATAAATCATTGCAATTGCTGGTCTTCAACGAGGAATTCCTAGTAAGCGCGAGTCATCAGCTCATGTTGACTACGTCTCTGCCCTTTGTCCACACCGCCCGTCACTCCTACCGATTGAATGATCCGGTGAAGTGTTCGGATCGCGGCGACGTGGGTGGTTCCCCGTCTGCGACGTCGCGAGAAGTCCACTAAACCTTATCATTTAGAGGAAGGAGAAGTCGTAACAAGGTTTCCGTAGGTGAACCTGCGGAAGGATCATTGTCATACCCTGAAAACATAACGACCTGAGAACTATGAAACATCACTCTCGGTAGGCCGGTTTCTTACTGGGCCTGCCGATTATGGGGTTATGCGTTCATCCATGCCCAAGACTTCAGTTTTGGTTGGATCATACGCATAGCTTCCGGATATCACCAAACCCCAGGACAAAAAGTGTCAAGGAAAATGCAACTAAACAACTAACCCGGAGACGGTGTTTGTTCGGAAGCAGTGCTGCAATGTAAAGTCTAAAACAACTCTCGGCAACGGATATCTCAGCTCTCGCATCGATGAAGAACGTAGCAAAATGCGATACTTGGTGTGAATTGCAGAATCCCGTGAACAATCGAGTCTTTGAATGCAAGTTGCGCCCCAAGCCTTCTGGCCGAGGGCACGTCTGCCTGGGTGTCACAAATCGTCGTCCCCCCATCCTCTCGAGGATATGGGACGGAAGCTGATCTCCCGTGTGTTACTGCACGCGGTTGGCCAAAATCCGAGCTAAGGACGCCAGGAGCGTCTTGACATGCGGTGGTGAATTCAATTCTTGTCATATAGTCAGATGCGGTGGTGAATTCAATTCAATTCTTGTCATATAGTCAAAGCTGTTTCCAGGGTGAGCAGGCTGTTAAACAGAAAAGATAACTCTTTTTGGAATTCCCATCGACGTCTTTGGACTTCCTTATGTTACCGTCAACCGCCACGTCCCGGTTCCATAATTTTAACCGGATCCCCTTTCAAAGTTGAAGCATAAGCCCTATCAGACGGGTTTCCCCCGACTCTTAGGATCGACTAACCCATGTGCAAGTGCCGTTCACATGGAACCTTTCCCTTCTTCGGCCTTCAAAGTTCTAATTTGAATATTTACTACTACCACCAAGATCTGCACCGACGGCCGCTCCGCCCGGGCTTACGCCCTAGGTTTTGCAGCGACCACCGTGCCCTCCTACTCATCGAGGCCTGGCTCTTGCCCCGACGGCCAGGTATAGGTCGCGCGCTTCAGCACCATCCATTTTTTGGGCTAGTTGATTCGTCAGGTGAGTTGCTATACACTCCATAGCGGATTTCGACTTCCATGACCACCATCCTGCTGTCTTAATCGACCAACAACCTTTGTGGGTTTTAGGTTAGCACGCAGTTGGGTACCATAACCCGGCTTCCGGTTCATCCGGCATCACCAGTTTTGCTTACCAAAAATGGCCCACTTGGAGCTCTCGATTCCGTGGGATGGCTCAACAAAGCAGTCACCCCGTCCTACCTATTTAAAGTTTGAGAATAGGCCGAGGACATTGCATCCCCGATGCCTCTATTCATTGGCTTTACCCGATAGAAGTCGTTTCCGAGCTCCAGCTATCCTGAGGGAAACTTCAGAGGGAACCAGCTACTAGATGGTTTGATTAGTCTTTCGCCCCTATACCCAAGTCAGACGAACGATTTGCATGTCAGTATCGCTGCGGGCCTCCACCAGAGTTTCCTCTGGCTTCGCCCCTCTCAGGCATAGTTAACCATCTTTCGGGTCCCGACAGGCATGCTTACACTCGAACCCTTCTCAGAAGATCAAGTTCGGTCGGCTGTGCACCCGTGAGGGATCCAGCCAATTAGCCGTTGACTCGCACACATGTCAGCCTCCTTGGTCCGTGTTTCAAGATGGGTCAAATGGGGAGCCCACAGGCTGACGCCCTAAGCACGCAGATGCCAAGGCACACCGTGAGGCACGTGCTGCAGACCACAATTAAGGTAGCGATGTCTCCGCGGGCGTAACAAAATCCCAGGCTTAGGTCACCACCATAATCCGCATCAGTCCACGGCCTGAATTGATCGGCGGACTGGATTTCTCCGTTCTGCATCCGACCGGGACAAATCGCTGGCTCCCATCTGATTACCTCCCGACAATTTCAAGAACTCTTTGACTCTCTTTTCATAGTCCTTTTCATCTTTACCTCGCGGTACTTGTTCGCTATCGGTCTCTCGCCCATATTTTGCCTTGGAGGGAATTTACCGCCCGATTGGGGCTGCATTCCCAAACAACCCGACTCGTAGACAATGCCTCGTGGTGCAACAGGGTCCGGGAACGACGGGGCTCTCACCCTCTCTGGTGCCCCTTTACAGGGAACTTGGGCCGGTCCGTCGCTGAGGACGCTTCTCCAGACTACAATTCGAACGCCAAAGACGTCCGATTTTCAAGCTGGGCTCTTCCCGGTTCACTCGCCGTTTCTAAGGGAATCCTTGTTAGTTTATTTTCCTCCGCTTATTGATATGCTTAACCTCAACGGGTGATCCCGCCTGACCTGGGGTCGCGTTAAGGACTTTGGGTCATCAAGAGCTTTAGAACCGGAACGTCTGACTATATGACGAGAATTGAATTCACCACTGCATGTCAGGACGCTCTTGGCATCCTAAGCTCGGATTTTGGCCATTCACGCGCGGTAACACACAAGAGATAAGCTTCCGTCCCATATCCTCGAGAGGATGGGGGGACAAATATTTGTGACACCCAGGCAGACGTGCCCTCGGCCAGAAGGCTTGGGGTGCAACTTGCGTTCAAAGACTTGCTGGTTCACGTGGTTCTGCAATTCACACCAAGTATCGCATTTCACTACGTTCTTCATCGATGCTTGAGGCGAGATATCCATTGCCGAGAGTCGTTTTAGACTTTACATTGCAGCACTGCTTCCGAACAAACACCATCTCCGAGTTGGCGAAAGCAGGCTGTTTAGTTGCATTTTCCATGACACTTGTCGTGCCGGTGTTTGGTGATATCTGGAAGCTATGCGTACGATCCAACCAAAACTTAAGTCTTGGGAATGGATGAACGCATAACCACGGAATCGGCAGGCACAGTAAGAAACCGGCCTACCGAGAGTGATGTTTCATCGTTCTTAGGTCGTTCTGTTTCATGGGTACGACAATGATTCTTCTGCAGGTTCACCTACGGAAACCTTGTTACGACTTCTCCTTACTCAAAATGATAAGGTTTAGTGGACTTCTCGCGAAGTCGCAGATGGCAAACCACCCACGTCGCCGCGATCCAAACACTTCACCGAATCATTCAATCGGTAGGAGCGACGGGCGGTGTGTACAAAGGGCAGGGACGTAGTCAACACGAGCTGATGACTCGTGCTTACTAGGAATTCCTCGTTGAAGACCAACAATTGCAATGATTTATTCCCATCACGATGAAATTTCAAAGATTACCCGGGCCTGTCTGTAACACCCCCGAACCGTCCTAAGCATAGGTCGACCCACCGGCCAACAATCAAACAAGAACATGACCGACGGAAGACCCACACCAAGGGTTGGAGATGAAAGGCCAACCAGCCAGCCAACAATCAAACAAGAACATGACTGACCGTCCAACCCAACACCATGGTTCGGAAGCGCTACATGACGGGCTAGGGACAATCCGGTCAGAGTCACAAACTTTACTTCATGACCTCGACCATTTCATCCACTAACTCGTCCCGCTGCGTCAAGGCACAAGGCTTTGCAACCCGGCCAAGAGTTAGCGTTTTCCGTTAGATCGAGGCCTAAGGCTTTTCAACCCGTACTACGACCAAACGTTGTGTTAGACCTGACTAGTCAAATATCAGAGTACTCATGAAGCGCATATAAAACAATTACTTTATTGATTCGAGAAATATCCATACATTGAATAATTCAAGACTGGGCCCGGCCTAATGCCAAATCGAGTCAACATAACACAGTTCACAATACCGTTTACAAAAGGCATGAAAATCTACACCGGCGGTCCTAACGTCCAGCACGAAGCTATCCGATCATCCTTACCTAAAGCAACCTGCAAAAAGGACAACGGAGTTGGATGAGTAATCTAGTATTACTCAGTGAGCTGGCGGCCTCTACCCGCAACCTAGACTCTACCCAGACAACCCAAAATAACAATCAATCTAGCCCTAGCATGCAATAAAAGCTAAGGCTAAGCAAACCGTTACTAAGTTAGACTTGGCCTCCTGCCATGATCTAGCTTCAAGTAACGGGAACCTGCATTAAAACAAGTCAACAAGCAATCCCTAGTTAACCATATATACGCCTGAGTTCAATACTCATGTAGTGTTAGACACTTAGACTATACAAGTATCATTAATCGATCGACCAACAATCAAACAAGAACATGATCGGCCAACCAATGATACCGCATAGCTTTAATATCCACCAACCTTCACAAGCAATCACTCAAACACATACAGGCCAACGTCAGGCCTACACTAATGAAATACACATCAAGCCTAATCCGGTACCTAAACCAGACTTAGACTTAACGTCAGAACCTGCAAGCAAATCAATCAACCACAAACACAATCACAATAATAAGACTATGAGTAACTACGACTCGATCTAACTTGTAACACAGTATATCGGTGCTACACTAACTCGAGGGTTCCATAACCCTCTACGACACTCTAACACAACACTCTAACCTTGGCCCTGGTGACTTCGTGTTCCTCCTCCCCTATCGGCAATATCCTATCTTCCTACCACAAAGGCCAGAAGAAGGAACTTTCAACCGACCGCGGGCCCACAGTCCTTCGGGTCACCGCGCGACAGCCCACAGTCCTTCGGGTCACTGCCACATTACACCGTCGTGTAATACCAGCCATAGTACATGACACATGAACCGTTCGTCTGAGTCTTCCGATCCAGCAAATAAGGGGTTTCCTTGAACCCGCTGGGTACGAGCCGAGGAAACACTAAATCACCCCTACACAAGCCTAGTATGGGCGGGTCATGCACATACTGTCGGCACACTCACAACAAAACAAACTCAATTCTAGAACCTAACCTAGGCTAAAGTTCCAGATCCTAACTAGACACTCGACTCTACACAACAAACCAATAGTACCAGTAGTCTGGCCTATATGGCCTAAGACCCTTAGTACTAATAACTAACAATAATCATCGATACTAAACAACTCAATCAAACCGTTACCCAGATAGTCCAGCCTCCCGCTGAGAAACTATCTTTAAAGATAACGGGAACCTGCACTCAACCATTATCAACGACGCAAGAATAGAAACATGATGCATCCTATTCTTAGTCCTATCAGGTATCAACTCAGTCTTAATTCCATTTCATCTCAGGTTAGCCCTTGCTAAACTGAGTCCGGTTCCATGAAATAAAATACCCTAAGGACTCTACCATTCAATAACGTGATCATTCTACTCTATATGCGACTCGATCTACCCTAAATTCCAAGTGGAATTCAAACAAACCAACTCACAGTGTTCTAGGCGAGAAGCAGCTGGTTGATCGGAGAAGACTTGGCCAAAACCAATGGACGCCTTGACTGGACTGGAATGGACTGATCTTGTCTTGGACACAACCTTGGCTTCACCATGAAGAAGTTGAAAGGCCTCGACAGGCTGATCTGGACTCGGACAGAACCTCCTCTAGCTTCTGTACAGTTCTTCGGACTTCCCGCAGAGTATCGAGCAGAAACTTCGACTGATCTGAACCCGTGGTTCTGAAATAACTCTGGGCAGCACCTCCACTTGACCATCATAGAATATGACTGGCTTGGACGGATTGAATTGGACAGAGCTTCCGCGTCACAATCGTAGAGAATCGCCGATTGGACGGAACTGGCCTTCTCGTGGAGTATCGGTCTTCAGAATCGACCATACTCTAGATCGATCACTTCCTTTCTCTCTCTCTCTCTATAGCCACGTTTACTTGACTCCCATCTGATCTGATCTTCACTTGATTGACCTTCAGTTGGACAGAACCTTCCCAAGGCGATGACTCGAAATCAATAGAGAACTGATCTCGAAAACTCTCTAAAACTCTCGAAATAGCTCGGAATCACTTGCTTTCTTTTTCTACTTTTCTCTCATGTTTTTAAATGGGTTTGGACATGTCTGGATGTGAAGAAATGAGCTGGGGTCGTGGGGTATTTATAGGAGACACCAGCCAATCAGCTTCAGGTTGGTGGCAGCCCTGTGTGTCGCTCCGCATGGCTCCGGACGCATGCACGGCGGCACCTCGTGCTCCACATGGCTGGCTGCATGTCCAGGACACATGCAGGACGCCACCACTCCTCCCAGATGTCAGGCTGCATGACTGGAGCTCATGCAAGGCGCCACACATCCTCACACATGTCGATCAGCATGCTTCGATTGCATGCGTCGCGACATCTCGTGCTTGGCCGATCCACCTCGTGCTCCACATGGCTTGCTGCATGTCCAGGACACATGCAGGACGCCACCACTCCTCCCAGATGTCAGGCTGCATGACTGGAACTCATGCAAGCGCCACAGCATCACACACATGGCTGGCCGCATGCTTCGGTTGCATGCGCGGAGACACCTCGTGCTGGTCGATCCACCTCGTGCTTCTACATGTCAAGCTGCATGTGCAGCTTCCATGCACGTCTACACCTCCTCCTTGTGTTGACACTCAGCTGCTGATGTGATAGACAGAACGTCCTGGTCAATGCATAGAGAACCTCGAGCTTCTTGGTCCATTCGCCTGATTTCGACCCTTCCGGTGAATTTTCATCCCGCGATCAATCCAAATATTTTTCTACACCCTTTCTGATGTCAGAACAATTTAATAAACTCCACTTGATCTCTGAATTGAGGGAAAATATGTCCTGAGCCTCCGGCTTCCTCGAAGAATTCCATTATACCGAAATTAGGGTTTTCGCCCAATTCAGGTTTTTCCGTCGTGCTTTGATCCCGTCGTGCTTGCTTCCCGTCGTGCTTGCTTCCCGTCGTGCTTAATTCCCATCATGTTTCCAATGTCTTCGAATAATATACCGCTGATACGAAGTTTCAGAGAAACTTTTGCTGAAGAAGAAACGTCATTCTTCCCAAACGTCGAGCTTCTAAACCGTCGTGCTTCCAAAAATGTTATGCTTCCAAAACGTCCGTCTCATCAATCTAGGACTCTTCTAACTATGGTCGAGCAACTTATTCGACTCATAGTTAACTCACGATCACTTCTTCGCCCACCTCGTACTTCAAAACTTCTCGATCGATCCATATCGCCCGCGACTCGACCACCACAAAACATTACTCGACCATTTTTTTTTTTAACGGGTTTCTACATTCTCCCCCCCTTAATAGAATTCGTCCTCGAATTCTTGGTTGCGCAATTGCTCGTCTTCACAACATTCTCCACTCATCTCCATAACCTCTTTACGCTGTCCACACAGTTCCTTGAGTGTCCTCTTCAAGGCCTCCACAATCGTCTTCATATCTCATCATTGGAATGATCACTGAGTCATCCTCTTGCTTTTACTCTGCCATAACACCCTCATTGCCCATGATACTATCTTGTCCAGATTCCTCAAACCTTCTTGATCTTCATCTTCCCAAATACTGATGAAGTCCTTCCCCAATGAAGTCTTGTTTCCTCCCATCTGTCCAGTCCATACCACTATCCAGTCCCTCTGAAACTGTCTCTCCTCTTTCGCTTCGGGTTTGGGTTTGGCCTCGAACTCCCTCCACTTTAAGGTTTTCATCCCTTAAAGTTCCGATCAAACACACACTTACTCGCTGCAACTCAAAAGAACACTACACACACAAGTTAGTAGACAATAATCCCAATAGTCTACACAAAAACACCTAGCAATGCTAACCAGCAAACCTAACAGTTTTACCCAAGCAACCTAACAATTCTAGATTCCACTATCTCAATCCTAATTCCTAAAACCCAAATCCTATCGCTGGACGTGACCGGTTTCCCTAATGCCTTTTGTGACTCATTTTGACTCGATAAATATTTAAAACCGATTAAATCATGAGTTCCGGAAGCATGGACGAAACCATGCTCTGATACCACCTCTGTAACACCCCCGAACCGTCCTAAGCATAGGTCGACCCACCGGCCAACAATCAAACAAGAACATGACCGACGGACGACCCACACCAAGGGTTGGAGATGAAAGGCCAACCGGCCAGCCAACAATCAAACAAGAACATGACTGACCGTCCAACCCAACCCAACACCATGGTTCGGAAGCGCTACGTGACGGGCTAGGGACAATCCGGTCAGAGTCACAAACTTTACTCCACGACCTAGACCATTCATCCACTAACTCGTCCCGCTGCGTCAAGGCATAAGGCTTTGCAACCCGTACCTAGAGTTAGCGTTTTCCGTTAGATCAGGCCTAAGGCTTTTCAACCCGTACTACGACCTAACGTTGTGTTAGACCGGACTAGTCAAATATCAGAGTACTCATGAAGCGCATATAAAACAATTACTTTATTGATTCGAGAAATATCCATACATTGAATAATTCCAAGACTGGGCCCGGCCTAATGCCAAATCGAGTCAACAAAACACAATTCACAATACCGTTTACAAAAGGCATGAAAATCTACACCGGCGGTCCTAACGTCCAGCACGAAGCTATCCGATCATCCTTACCTAAAGCGACCTGCAAAAAGGACAACGGAGTTGGATGAGTAATCTAGTATTACTCAGTGAGCTGGCGGCCTCTACCCGCAACCTAGACTCTACCCAGACAACCCAAAATAACAATCAATCTAGCCCTAGCATGCAATAAAAGCTAAGGCTAAGCAAACCGTTACTAAGTTAGACTTGGCCTCCTGCCATGATCTAGCTTCAAGTAACGGGAACCTGCATTAAAACAAGTCAACAAGCAATCCCTAGTTAACCATATATACGCCTGAGTTCAATACTCATGTAGTGTTAGACACTTAGACTATACAAGTATCATTAATCGATCGACCAACAATCAAACAAGAACATGATCGGCCAACCAATGATACCGCATAGCTTTAATATCCACCACCCTTCACAAGCAATCACTCAAACACATACAGGCCAACGTCAGGCCTACACTAACGAAATACACATCAAGCCTAATCCGGTACCTAAACCAGACTTAGACTTAACGTCAGAACCTGCAAGCAAATCAATCAACCACAAACACAATCACAATAATAAGACTATGAGTAACTACGACTCGATCTAACTTGTAACACGTATATCGGTGCTACACTAACTCGAGGGTTCCATAACCCTCTACGACACTCTAACACAACACTCTAACCTGGGCCCTGGTGACTTCGTGTTCCTCCTCTCTATCGGCAATATCCTATCTTCTACCACAAAGGCCAGAAGAAGGAACTTTCAACCGACCGCGGCCCACAGTCCTTCGGGTCACCGCGCGACAGCCCACAGTCCTTCGGGTCACTGCCACATTACACCGTCGTGTAATACTCAGCCATAGTACATGACACCGTTCGTCTGAGTCTTCCCGATCCAGCGAATAAGGGGTTTCCTTGAACCCGCTGGGTACGAGGCCGAGGAGGAAACACTAATCACCCCTACACAAGCCTAGTATGGGCGGGGTCACGCAATACTGTCGGCACACTCACAACAAAACAAACTCAATCTAGAACCTAACTAAGGCTAAAGTTCCAGATCCTAACTAGACACTCGACTCTACAACACAAACCAATAGTACCAGTAGTCTGGCCTATATGGCCTAAGACCCTTAGTACTAATAACTAAACAATAATATCAATACTAAACAACTCAATCAAACCGTTACCCAGATAGTCCAGCCTCCCGCTGAGAAACTATCTTTAAAGATAACGGGAACCTGCACTCAACCATATCAACACGCAAGAATAGAAAACATGATGCATCCTATCCTAGTCCTAGTCAGGTTATTAACTCAGTTAATTCCATTCATCTCAGCTTAGCCCTTGCTAAACTGAGTCCGGTTCCATAAATAAAATAACCCTAAGGACTCTACCATTCAATACGTGATCATTCTAATCTATATGCGACTCGATCTACCCTAAATTCCAAGTGGAATTCAAACAAACCAACTCACAGTGTTCTAGGCGAGAAGCAGCTGGTTGATCGGAGAAGACTTGGCCAAAACCCAATGGACGCCTTGACTGGACTGGAACTGGACTGATCTTGTCTTGGACACAACCTTGGCTTCACCATGAAGAAGTTGACAGGCCTCGACAGGCTGATCTGGACTCGGACAGAACCTCCTCTAGCTTCTGGACAGTTCTTCGGACTTCCCGGCGGAGTATCGAGCAGAACTTCGACTGATCTGAACCCGTGGTTCTGAAATAACTCTGGACAGCACCTCCACTAGACCTCATAATATGACTGGCTTGGACGAATTGAATTGGACAGAGCTTCCGCGTCACAATCGTAGAGAATCGCGATTGGACGGAACTGGCCTTCTCGGTGGAGTATCGGTCTTCAGAATCGACCATACTCTAGATCGATCACTTCCTTTCTCTCTCTCTCTCTCTCTATAGCACGTTGACTTGACTTCCCATCTGATCTGATCTTCACTTGATTGACCTTCAGTTGGACAGAACCTTCCCAAGGCGATGACTCGAAATCAATAGAGAACTGATCTCGAAAACTCTCTAAAACTCTCGAAATAGCTCAGAATCACTTGCTTTCTTTTTCTACTTTTCTCTCATGTTTTTAACTGGGTTTGGACAGGTCTGGATG
>NW_022610839.1:0-66267 GCF_000309985.2 Brassica rapa
TGTGTTTCTCCACCATTTTATGTATCAAATCAAGCTTCTTACAAAGTGATTCATCCTGGTTTATTGGAACGACGAAAAGCTGTCCTATTCCCAAACTGGGAAACTGAATCACCTGATTAGAAGTGGGATAACTTCTTCATCCCACCTCCTATGAAGATTTTATTCAACTTCCTGTTGTTTCCCCCATCCACACCATTTTAGGTATCCAAATCAAGCTTCTTACAAAGTGATTCATCCTGGTTTGATTGGAACGACGAAGAAGCGGTCCTATTCCCAAACTGGGAACTGGAATCACCTGATTAGAAAGTGGGATAACTTTTCATCCCAACTCCTATGAGATTTATTCAACTTCCTGGTGATTCTCCACACTTTATGTACCAAATCAAGCTTCTTACAAAGTGATTCATCCTGGTTTGATTGGAACGACGGAGAAGCTGTCCTATTCCCAAAAACTGGGAGAACTGGAATCACCTGATTAGAAAGTGGGATAACTTCTTCATCCCAACTCCTATGAGATTTTATTCAACTTCCTGGTGATTTCTCCAACACTTTATGTATCCAAATCAAGCTTCTTACAAAGTGATCATCCTGGTTTGATTGGAACGACGAGAAGCGGTCCTATTCCCAACTGGAAACTGGATCACCCTGATAGAAAGTGGGATAACTTCTTCATCCCAACTCCTATGAATTTATTCAACTTCCTGGTGTTTCTCCAACCTTATGTATCCAAATCAAGCTCTTACAAAGTGATTCATCCTGGTTTGATTGGAACACGAAGAAGCTGTCCCTATTCCCAAACTGGGAAACTGGAATCACCTGATTAGAAAGTGGGATAACTTCTTCATTCCCAACTCCTATGATGAGATTTATTCAACTTCCTGGTGATTTTCCACCACTTTAATGTATCCAAATCAAGCTTCTTACAAAGTGATTCATCCTGGTTTGATTGGAACGACGAAGAAGCTGTCCTATTCCCAAACTGGGAACTGGAATCACCTGATTAGAAAGTGGATAACTTCTTCATCCCAACTCCTATGAGATTTATTCAACTTCCTGGTGTTTCTCCAACATTTTATGTATCCAAAATCAAGCTTCTTACAAAGTGATTCATCTGGTTTGATTGGAACGACGAAGAAGCTGTCCTATTCCCAAACTGGGAAACTGGAATCACCTGATTAAAGGTGGGATAACTTCTTCATCCCAACTCCTATGAGATTTATTCAACTTCCTGGTGTTTCTCCACCATTTTATGTATCCAAATCAAGCTTCTTACAAAGTGATTCATCCTGGTTTGATTGGAACGACCGAAGAAGCTGTCCTATTCCCAAACTGGGAAACTGGAATCACCTGATTAGAAAGTGGGATAACTTCTTCATCCCAACTCCTATGAGATTTATTCAACTCCTGGTGTTTTCTCCACCATTTTATGTATCCAAATCAGCTTCTTACAAAGTGATTCATCCTGGTTTGATTGGAACGACGAAGAAGCTGTCCTATTCCCAAACTGG
Organism: Brassica rapa; assembly: GCF_000309985.2. Taxonomy (NCBI): domain Eukaryota; kingdom Viridiplantae; phylum Streptophyta; class Magnoliopsida; order Brassicales; family Brassicaceae; genus Brassica; species Brassica rapa. Next base: position 1,509 of record NW_022610839.1, read on the forward strand.
GAAACTGGAATCACCTGATTAGAAAGTGGGATAACTTCTTCATCCCAACTCCTATGAGATTTATTCAACTTCCTGGTGATTCTCCACCACTTTATGTATCCAAATCAAGCTTCTTACAAAGTGATTCATCCTGGTTTGATGGAACGACGGAGAAGCTGTCCTATTCCCAAACTGGGAAACTGGAATCACCTGATAGAAAGTGGGATAACTTCAGCATCCCACTCCTATGAATTTATTCATTCCTGGTGTTTCTCCAACATTTTATGTATCCAAATCAAGCTTCTTACAAAGTGATTCATCCTGGTTTGATGGAACGACGAAGAAGCTGTCCTATTCCCAAACTGGAAACTGGAATCACCTGATTAGAAAGTGGGATAACTTCTTCATTCAAACTCCTATGAGATTTATTCAACTTCCTGGTGTTTCTACAAAACCCTTTATGTATCCAAATCAAGCTTCTTACAAAGTGATTCATCCGGTTTGATTGGAACGACGAAGAAGCTGTCCTATTCCCAAACTGGGAAACTGGAATCACCTGATTAGAAAGTGGGATAACTTCTTCATCCAACTCCTATGAGATTATTCAACTTCCTGGTGTTTCTCCACCATTTTATGTATCCAAATCAAGCTTCTTACAAAGTGATTCATCCTGGTTTGATTGGAACGACGAAGAAGCTTCCTATTCCCAAACGGGAAAACTGGAATCACCTGATTAGAAGTGGGATAACTTCTTCATCCCAACTCCTATGAGATTTATTCAACTTCCTGGTGTTTCTCCACCATTTTATGTATCCAAATCAAGCTTCTTACAAAGTGATTCATCCTGGTTTGATTGGAACGACGAAGAAGCTGTCCTATTCCCAAACTGGGAAACTGGAATCACCTGATTAGAAAGTGGGATAACTTCTTCATCCCAACTCCTATAGAGTTATTCAACTTCCTGGTGATTCTCCAACACTTTATGTATCCAAATCAAGCTTCTTACAAAGTGATTCATCCTGGTTTGATTGGAACGACGAAGAAGCTGTCCTATTCCCAAACTGGGAAACTGGAATCACCTGATTAGAAAGTGGGGATAACTTCTTTCATTCCAACTCCTATGAGATTTATTCAACTTCCTTGGTGTTTCTCACAACTTTATGTATCCAAATCAAGCTTCTTACAAAGTGATTCATCCTGGTTTGATTGAAACGACGAAGAAGCTGTCCTATTCCCAAACTGGGAAACTGGAATCACCTGATTAGAAAGTGGGATAACTTCTTCATCCCAACTCCTATGAGATTTATTCAACTTCCTGTGTTTCTCCACCATTTTTATGTAAATCAAGCTTCTTACAAAGTGATTCATCCTGGTTTGATTGGAACGACGAAGAAGCTGTCCTATTCCCAAACTGGGAAACTGGAATCACCTGATTAGAAAGTGGGATAACTTCTTCATCCCAACTCCTATGGATTTATTCAACTTCCTGGTGTTTCTCACCATTTTATGTATCCAAATCAAGCTTCTTACAAAGTGATTCATCCGGGTTTGATTGGAACGACGAAGAAGCTGTCCTATTCCCAAACTGGAAACTGGAATCACCTGATTAGAAAGTGGGATAACTTCTTCATCCCAACTCCTATGAGATTTATTCAACTTCCTGGTGTTTCTCCCAACATTTTATGTATCCAAATCAAGCTTCTTACAAAGTGATTCATCCTGGTTTGATTGGAACGACGAAGAAGCTGTCCTATTCCCAAACTGGGAAACTGGAATCACCTGATTAGAAAGTGGGATAACTTCTTCATCCCAACTCCTATGAGATTTATTCAACTTCCTGGTGGTTCTCCAATACTTTATGTATCCAAATCAAGCTTCTTACAAAGTGATTCATCCTGGTTTGATTGGAACGACGAAGAAGCTGTCCTATTCCCAAACTGGGAAACTGGAATCACCTGATTAGAAAGTGGGATAACTTCTTCATCCCAACTCCTATGAGATTTATTCAACTTCCTGTGTTTTCTCCACCACCATTTTATGTATCCAAATCAAGCTTCTTACAAAGTGATTCATCCTGGTTTGATTGGAACGACGAAGAAGCTGTCCTATTCCCAAACTGGGAAACTGGAATCACCTGATTAGAAAGTGGGATAACTTCTTCATCCCAACTCCTATGAGATTTACAACTTCCTGGTGTTTCTCCAACACTTTTATGTATCCAAATCAAGCTTCTTACAAAGTGATTCATCCTGGTTTGATTGGAACGACGAAGAAGCTGTCCTATTCCCATACTGGGAAACTGGAATCACCTGATTAGAAAGGGATAACTTCTTCATCCCAACTCCTATGAGATTTATTCAACTTCTTGGTATTTCTCCACCATTTTATGTATCCAAATCAAGCTTCTTACAAAGTGATTCATCCTGGTTTGATTGGAACGACGAAGAAGCTGTCCTATTCCCAAACTGGGAAACTGGAATCACCTGATTAGAAAGTGGGATAACTTCTTCATCCCAACTCCTATGAGATTTATTCAACTTCCTGGTGTTTCTCCACCATTTTATGTATCCAAATCAAGCTTCTTACAAAGTGATTCATCCTGGTTTGATTGGAACGACGAAGAAGCTGTCCTATTCCAAACTGGGAAACTGGAATCACCTGATTAGAAAGTGGGATAACTTCTTCATCCCAACTCCTATGAGATTTATTCAACTTCCTGGTGTTTCCCCACATTTATGTATCCAAATCAAGCTTCTTACAAAGTGATTCATCCTGGTTTGATTGGAACGACGAAGAAGCTGTCCTATTCCCAACTGGGAAACTGGAATCACCTGATTAGAAAGTGGGATAACTTCTTCATCCCAACTCCTATGAGATTTATTCAACTTCCTGGTGATTCTCCAACACTTTATGTATCCAAATCAAGCTTCTTACAAAGTGATTCATCCTGGTTTGATTGGAACGACGAAGAAGCTGTCCTATTCCCAAACTGGGAAACTGGAATCACCTGATTAGAAAGTGGATAACTTCTTAATCCCCCAACTCCTATGAGATTTATTCAACTCCTGGTGTTTCTCCAACCATTTATGTATCCAAATCAAGCTTCTTACAAAGTGATTCATCCTGGTTTGATTGGAACGACGAAGAAGCTGTCCTATTCCCAAACTGGGAAACTGGAATCACCTGATTAGAAAGTGGGATAACTTCTTCATCCCAACTCCTATGAGATTTATTCAACTTCCTGGTGTTTCCCCACCACTTTATGTATCCAATCAAGCTTCTTACAAAGTGATTCATCCTGGTTTGATTGGAACGACGAAGAAGCTGTCCTATTCTCCCAAACTGGGAAACTGGAATCACCTGATTAGAAAGTGGGATAACTTCTTCATCCCAACTCCTATGAGATTTATTCAACTTCCTGGTGTTTCCCAAACCATTTATGTATCCCAATCAAGCTTCTTACAAAGTGATTCATCCTGGTTTGATTGGAACGACGAAGAAGCTGTCCTTTTCCCAAACTGGGAAACTGGAATCACCTGATTAGAAAGTGGGATAACTTCTTCATCCCAATTCTTATGAGATTTATTCAATTTCCTGGTGATTCTGCAACACTTTATGTATCCAAATCAAGCTTCTTACCAAGTGATTCATCCTGGTTTGATTGGAACGACGAAGAAGCTGTCCTATTCCCAAACTTGGAAACTGGAATCACCTGATTAGAAAGTGGGATAACTTCTTCATCCCAACTCCTATGAGATTTATTCAACTTCCTGGTGTTTTCTCCAACCTTTATGTATCCAAATCAAGCTTCTTACAAAGTGATTCATCCTGGTTTGATTGGAACGACGAAGAAGCTGTCCTATTCCCAAACTGGGAAACTGGAATCACCTGATTAGAAAGTGGGATAACTTCTTCATCCCCAACTCCTATGAGATTTATTCAACTTCCTGGTGTTTCTCCCACCATTTTATCCAAATCAAGCTTCTTACAAAGTGATTCATCCTGGTTTGATTGGAACGACGAAGAAGCTGTCTATTCCCAAACTGGGAACTGGAATCACCTGATTAGAAAGTGGGATAACTTCTTCATCCCAACTCCTATGAGATTTATTCAACTTCCTGGTGTTTCTCCACCACTTTATGTATCCAAATCAAGCTTCTTACAAAGTGATTCATCCTGGTTTGATTGGAACGACGAAGAAGCTGTCCTATTCCCAAACTGGGAAACTGGAATCACCTGATTAGAAAGTGGGATAACTTCTTCATCCCAACTCCTATGAGATTTATTCAACTTCCTGGTGTTTCTCTCCAACACTTTATGTATCCAAATCAAGCTTCTTACAAAGTGATTCATCCTGGTTTGATTGGAACGACGAAGAAGCTGTCCTATTCCCAAACTGGGAAACTGGAATCACCTGATTAGAAAGTGGGATAACTTCTTCATCCCAACTCCTATGAGATTTATTCAACTTCCTGGTGTTTCTCCACCATTTTATGTATCCAAATCAAGCTTCTTACAAAGTGATTCATCCTGGTTTGATTGGAACGACGAAGAAGCTGTCCTATTCCCAAACTGGGAAACTGGAATCACCTGATTAGAAAGTGGGATAACTTCTTCATCCCAACTCCTATGAGATTTATTCAACTTCCTGGTGATTCTCCAACACTTTATGTATCCAAATCAAGCTTCTTACAAAGTGATTCATCCTGGTTTGATTGGCACGACGAGAAGCTGTCCTATTCCCAAACTGGGAAACTGGAATCACCTGATTAGAAAGTGGGATAACTTCTTCATCCCAACTCCTATGAGATTTATTCAACTTACTGATGTTTCTCCACCATTTTATGTATCCAAATCAAGCTTCTTACAAAGTGATTCATCCTGGTTTGATTGGAACGACGAAGAAGCTGTCCTATTCCCAAACTGGGAAACTGGAATCACCTGATTAGAAAGTGGGATAACTTCTTCAAACACTCCTATGAGATTTATTCAACTTCCTGGTGTTTCTCCAACCCTTTATGTATCCAAATCAAGCTTCTTACAAAGTGATTCATCCTGGTTTGATTGGAACGACGAAGAAGCTGTCCTATTCCCAAACTGGGAAACTGGAATCACCTGATTAGAAAGTGGGATAACTTCTTCATCCCAACTCCTATGAGATTTATTCAACTTCCTGGTGTTTCCCCACCATTTTATGTATCAAAATCAAGCTTCTTACAAAGTGATTCATCCTGGTTTGATTGGAACGACGAAGAAGCTGTCCTATTCCCAAACTGGAAAACTGGAATCACCTGATTAGAAAGTGGGATAACTTCTTCATCCCAACTCCTATGAGATTTATTCAACTTCCTGGTGTTTCTCCACCATTTTATGTATCCAAATCAAGCTTCTTACAAAGTGATTCATCCTGGTTTGATTGGAACGACGAAGAAGCTGTCCTATTCCCAAACTGGGAAACTGGAATCACCTGATTAGAAAGTGGATAACTTCTTCATCCAACTCCTATGAGATTTATTCAACTTCCTGGTGTTTCTCCAACATTTTATGTATCCAAATCAAGCTTCTTACAAAGTGATTCATCCTGGTTTGATTGGAACGACGAAGAAGCTGTCCTATTCCCAAACTGGGAAACTGGAATCACCTGATTAGAAAGTGGGATAACTTCTTCATCCCAACTCCTATGAGATTTATTCAACTTCCTGGTGTTTCTCCAACACTTTAATGTATCCAAATCAAGCTTCTTACAAAGTGATTCATCCTGGTTTGATTGGAACGACGAAGAAGCTGTCCTATTCCTACCCAACTGGGAAACTGGAATCACCTGATTAGAAAGTGGGATAACTTCTTCATCCCAACTCCTATGAGATTTATTCAACTTCCTGGTGTTTCTCCACCATTTTATGTATCAAATCAAGCTTCTTACAAAGTGATTCATCCTGGTTTGATTGGAACGACGAAGAAGCTGTCCTATTCCCAAACTGGAAACTGGAATCACCTGATTAGAAAGTGGGATAACTTCTTCATCCCAACTCCTATGAGATTTATTCAACTTCCTGGTGTTTTCTCCACCACTTTATGTATCCAAATCAAGCTTCTTACAAAGTGATTCATCCTGGTTTGATTGGAACGACGAAGAAGCTGTCCTATTCCCAAACTGGGAAACTGGAATCACCTGATTAGAAAGTGGGATAACTTCTTCATCCCAACTCCTATGAGATTTATTCAACTTCCTGGTGTTTCTCTCCAACATTTTATGTATCCAAATCAAGCTTCTTACAAAGTGATTCATCCTGGTTTGATTGGAACGACGAAAAGCTGTCCTATTCCCAACTGGGAAACTGGAATCACCTGATTAGAAAGTGGGATAATTCTTCATCCCAACTCCTATGAGATTTATTCAACTTCCTGGTGTTTCTCCACAACCTTTATGTATCCAAATCAAGCTTCTTACAAAGTGATTCATCCTGGTTTGATTGGAACGACGAAGAAGCTGTCCTATTCCCAAACTGGGAAACTGGAATCACCTGATTAGAAAGTGGGATAACTTCTTCATCCCAACTCCTATGAGATTTATTCAACTTCCTGGTGTTTCTCCACCATTTATGTATCCAAATCAAGCTTCTTACAAAGTGATTCATCCTGGTTGATTGGAACGACGAAGAAGCTGTCCTATTCCCAAACTGGGAAACTGGAATCACCTGATTTGAAAGTGGGATAACTTCTTCATCCCAACTCCTATGAGATTTATTCAACTTCCTGGTGATTCTCCAACATTTTATGTATCCAAATCAAGCTTCTTACAAAGTGATTCATCCTGGTTTGATTGGAACGACGAAGAAGCTGTCCTATTCCCAAACTGGGAAACTGGAATCACCTGATTAGAAAGTGGGATAACTTCTTCATCCCAACTCCTATGAGATTTATTCAACTTCCTAGTGTTCTCCACACTTTATTTTATGTATCCAAATCAAGCTTCTTACAAAGTGACTCATCCTGGTTTGATTGGAACGACGAAGAAGCTGTCCTATTCTCAAACTGGGAAACTGGAATCACCTGATTAGAAAGTGGGATAACTTCTTCATTCCAACTCCTATGAGATTTATTCAACTTCCTGGTGTTTCCCCACCATTTTATGTATCCAAATCAAGCTTCTTACAAAGTGATTCATCCTGGTTTGTTGGAACGACGAAGAAGCTGTCATATTCCTAAACTGGAAAACTGGAATCACCTGATTAGAAAGTGGGATAACTTCTTCATCCCAACTCCTATGAGATTTATTCAACTTCCTGGTGTTTCCCCACCATTTTATGTATCCAAATCAAGCTTCTTACAAAGTGATTCATCCTGGTTTGATTGGAACGACGGAGAAGCTGTCCTATTCCCAAACTGGGAAACTGGAATCACCTGATTAGAAAGTGGGATAACTTCTTCATCCCAACTCCTATGAGATTTATTCAACTTCCTGGTGATTCTCCAACACTTTATGTATCCAAATCAAGCTTCTTACAAAGTGATTCATCCTGGTTTGATTGGAACGACGAAGAAGCTGTCCTATTCCCAAACTGGGAAACTGGAATCACCTGATTAGAAAGTGGGATAACTTCTTCATTCCAACTCCTATTAGATTTATTCAACTTCCTGGTGTTTCTCCAACCCTTTATGTATCCAAATCAAGCTTCTTACAAAGTGATTCATCCTGGTTTGATTGGAACGACGAAGAAGCTGTCCTATTCCCAAACTGGGAAACTGGAATCACCTGATTAGAAAGTGGGATAACTTCTTCATCCCAACTCCTATGAGATTTATTCAACTTCCTGGTGTTTCCCCACCATTTTATGTATCCAAATCAAGCTTCTTACAAAGTGATTCATCCTGGTTTGATTGGAACGACGAAGAAGCTGTCCTATTCCCAAACTGGAAAACTGGAATCACCTGATTAGAAAGTGGGATAACTTCTTCATCCCAACTCCTATGAGATTTATTCAACTTCCTGGTGTTTCCCCACCATTTTATGTATCCAAATCAAGCTTCTTACAAAGTGATTCATCCTGGTTTGATTGGAACGACGAAGAAGCTGTCCTATTCCCAAACTGGGAAACTGGAATCACCTGATTAGAAAGTGGGATAACTTCTTCATCCCAACTCCTATGAGATTTATTCAACTTCCTGGTGATTCTCCACACTTTATGTATCCAAATCAAGCTTCTTACAAAGTGATTCATCCTGGTTTGATTGGAACGACGAAGAAGCTGTCCTATTCCCAAACTGGGAAACTGGAATCACCTGATTAGAAAGTGGGATAACTTCTTCATCCCAACTCCTATGAGATTTATTCAACTTCCTGGTGTTTCTCCACCCTTTATGTATCCAAATCAAGCTTCTTACAAAGTGATTCATCCTGGTTTGATTGGAACGACGAAGAAGCTGTCCTATTCCCAAACTGGAAACTGGAATCACCTGATTAGAAAGTGGGATAACTTCTTCATCCCAACTCCTATGAGATTTATTCAACTTCCTGGTGTTTCTCCACCATTTATGTATAATCAAGCTTCTTACAAAGTGATTCATCCTGGTTTGATTGGAACGACGAAGAAGCTGTCCTATTCCCAAACTGGGAAACTGGAATCACCTGATTAGAAAGTGGGATAACTTCTTCATTCCAACTCCTATGAGATTTATTCAACTTCCTGGTGATTCTCCACCATTTTATGTATCCAAATCAAGCTTTTTATAAAGTGATTCATCCTGGTTTGATTGGAACGACGAAGAAGCTGTCATATTCCCAAACTGGGAAACTGGAATCACCTGATTAGAAAGTGGGATAACTTCTTCATCCCAACTCCTATGAGATTTATTCAACTTCCTGGTGTTTCTCCAACACTTTATGTATCCAAATCAAGCTTCTTACAAAGTGATTCATCCTGGTTTGATTGGAACGACGAAGAAGCTGTCCTATTCCCAAACTGGGAAACTGGAATCACCTGATTAGAAAGTGGGATAACTTCTTCATCCCAACTCCTATGAGATTTATTCAACTTCCTGGTGTTTCTCCACCATTTTATGTATCCAAATCACGCTTCTTACAAAGTGATTCATCCTGGTTTGATTGGAACGACGAAGAAGCTGTCCTATTCCCAAACTGGGAAACTGGAATCACCTGATTAGAAAGTGGGATAACTTCTTCATCCCAACTCCTATGAGATTTATTCAACTTCCTGGTGGTTCTCCAACACTTTATGTATCCAAATCAAGCTTCTTACAAAGTGATTCATCCTGGTTTGATTGGAACGACGAAGAAGCTGTCCTATTCCCAAACTGGGAAACTGGAATCACCTGATTAGAAAGTGGGATAACTTCTTCATCCCAACTCCTATGAGATTTATTCAACTTCCTGGTGTTTCTCCACCATTTTATGTATCCAAATCAAGCTTCTTACAAAGTGATTCATCCTGGTTTGATTGGAACGACGAAGAAGCTGTCCTATTCCCAAACTGGGAAACTGGAATCACCTGATTAGAAAGTGGGATAACTTCTTCATTCCAACTCCTATGAGATTTATTCAACTTCCTGGTGTTTCTCCAACCCTTTATGTATCCAAATCAAGCTTCTTACAAAGTGATTCATCCTGGTTTGATTGGAACGACGAAGAAGCTGTCCTATTCCCAAACTGGGAAACTGGAATCACCTGATTAGAAAGTGGGATAACTTCTTCATTCCAACTCCTATGAGATTTATTCAACTTCCTGGTGTTTCTCCACCATTTTATGTATCCAAATCAAGCTTCTTACAAAGTGATTCATCCTGGTTTGATTGGAACGACGAAGAAGCTGTCCTATTCCCAAACTGGGAAACTGGAATCACCTGATTTGAAAGTGGGATAACTTCTTCATCCCAACTCCTATGAGATTTATTCAACTTCCTGGTGATTCTCCAACACTTTATGTATCCAAATCAAGCTTCTTACAAAGTGATTCATCCTGGTTTGATTGGAACGACGAAGAAGCTGTCCTATTCCCAAACTGGAAAACTGGAATCACCTGATTAGAAAGTGGGATAACTTCTTCATCCCAACTCCTATGAGATTTATTCAACTTCCTGGTGTTTCTCCACCATTTTATGTATCAAAATCAAGCTTCTTACAAAGTGATTCATCCTGGTTTGATTGGAACGACGAAGAAGCTGTCCTATTCCCAAACTGGGAAACTGGAATCACCTGATATGAAAGTGGGATAACTTCTTCATCCCAACTCCTATGAGATTTATTCAACTTCCTGGTGATTCTCCAACACTTTATGTATCCAAATCAAGCTTCTTACAAAGTAATTCATCCTGGTTTGATTGGAACGACGAAGAAGCTGTCCTATTCCCAAACTGGGAAACTGGAATCACCTGATTTGAAAGTGGGATAACTTCTTCATCCCAACTCCTATGAGATTTATTCAACTTCCTGGTGATTCTCCAACACTTTATGTATCCAAATCAAGCTTCTTACAAAGTGATTCATCCTGGTTTGATTGGAACGACGAAGAAGCTGTCCTATTCCCAAACTGGGAAACTGGAATCACCTGATTAGAAAGTGGGATAACTTCTTCATCCCAACTCCTATGAGATTTATTCAACTTCCTGGTGTTTCCCACCATTTTATGTATCCAAATCAAGCTTCTTACAAAGTGATTCATCCTGGTTTGATTGGAACGACGAAGAAGCTGTCCTATTCCCAAACTGGGAAACTGGAATCACCTGATTAGAAAGTGGGATAACTTCTTCATCCCAACTCCTATGAGATTTATTCAACTTCCTGGTGATTCTCCAACACTTTATGTATCCAAATCAAGCTTCTTACAAAGTGATTCATCCTGGTTTGATTGGAACGACGAAGAAGCTGTCCTATTCCCAAACTGGGAAACTGGAATCACCTGATTAGAAAGTGGGATAACTTCTTCATCCCAACTCCTATGAGATTTATTCAACTTCCTGGTGTTTCTCCACCATTTTATGTATCCAAATCAAGCTTCTTACAAAGTGATTCATCCTGGTTTGATTGGAACGACGAAGAAGCTGTCCTATTCCCAAACTGGGAAACTGGAATCACCTGATTAGAAAGTGGGATAACTTCTTCATCCCAACTCCTATGAGATTTATTAAACTTCCTGGTGTTTCTACAACCCTTTATGTATCCAAATCAAGCTTCTTACAAAGTGATTCATCCTGGTTTGATTGGAACGACGAAGAAGCTGTCCTATTCCCAAACTGGGAAACTGGAATCACCTGATTAGAAAGTGGGATAACTTCTTCATTCCAACTTATGAGATTAAGAGATCCTTAGAGTAATCAGAATAAAGAGAGTGTTTAAGAAGTGATTAAGAGAAGTTTGTGAAAGATTAAGTAACTATGTAGAGTCGTTTAGAGTCTAAGAGAGAACCATAGTGTCTAAGAGATTAGAGAGACTCAAACTGCATAATCTTCATTAGGGTTGATGAGTTACAATATATAGAGTGAGCATACAAGGGTTTTCGAAATTAAGAGAAGACTAAAGCATGTGAGGTCAATCAGGAGAGGATAAGCTCATTTGGACTAGCCAATTAGCTTCTCCACATGCGCGGAGTATCTGGCATCTTGGACCGAGATGCTCTTGCCTTTCCAGCTGTTCCAGCCTGTCAAGGCGCGCTCTACCTTATCCCTAAACGGTCTGATGCCTCAAGGTAAGTTCCTTCCCTTCACCTAAGTTACCGCACATAACTTCTTTACCCTTGTCAAGGTTTCACCCATCTTCATGTGTACGGACTGTACGGTCATGTACGGACTGTACGGTCTTGTACGGACTTTACCCAAACCTTCCCAAGCTTCAACTCATCTCCTTAGTCTCAACTCCTCACTTGCTTCACACTTATACTCAGCTCAACTCAACACTCCCCCTCAAGCTTAGCTTTGTGAAAGCCTAAGCTTGGATAGCTATGAGATCTTCCTCATTAAAAACCTTACCAAGGAAAACCCATTGGGATAAAACCTTGATAAGGGAAAAAGAGTAAAGACCTCACAGCCAAGGGGATCAGCTCCTTCTCTTCCCAAGATCAATGAGGCCCAACCTATGTGAATGGACTCCATTGTCTTCTGTCTTGCAGCCTTGGTGAACACATCCGCTAACTGATCTTCACTCTTGTGTAGCATGGCAAGATGACTCCTAAGATGATCATCTGCCTCACCTTGTGGCAATCAACTTCAATGTGCTTGGTTCTCTCATGGAACACCGAGTTGGAGGCAATGTGGATGGCTGCTTGGTTGTCACAATGCATGGTCATTGGCGTGGCTTGATCAATCTCCAAATGCTTCAAGATGCCTTTGATCCATACTAACTCGTTGGTGAGCTTCAGCATAGCTCTATACTCAGCTTCTGCACTTGAGCAAGACACCACCTTCTGCTTCTTACTCTTCCAAGTCACCAAGTTGCCTCCAATGAATGTGCAATAGCCTGTGGTTGATCTCCTGTCTGCTCTATCACCAGCCCAATCCGCATCACAGTATCCCACCACTTCAGTGCTTCCATTGCAGCCCATCCATACTCCTTGATCAGGTGAGCCGTTGAGATACATCAAGATCCTCTCCACCATGCGCCAATGATGTTCCTTAGGCACTTGCATGTGTTGACTCACCTGATTCACAGCAAAACAAATGTCAGGTCTAGTTATAGTAAGATAAATCAATTTGCCAACTAGTTTTCTATAGAGTTTAGGATCCTGATAAGGTTTGCTGTCTTCAATCTCCCCCTCTCGTGGGACTTTGTAGCCATCCTCCATAGGCATCCTTGCTGTCTTGCCTCCATAAGCACCTGCACCTTTCAAAAGATCAAGTGTATACTTCCTTTGGGACATGAACAAACCTTCCTTGGATCTACATATCTCAATTCCAAGAAAGTATTTCATTTCTCCCAAGTCTTTAATCTCAAACATGGATTTAAGAAACTCCTTGGTTGCTATGATACCTTCCTTATCACTCCCTGTGATAATGATATCATCAACATACACAAGGAGTGCAATCATACCTGAGGGAGTCGTGAGTGTGAAGAGGGTGTGATCTAGTTCAGACTTCTTGAAGCCTCGGCCATTCAGAGTAGTGCTCAACTTGTTGTACCAAGTTCTTGGTGATTGCTTCAGCCCATAGATGGCTTTCTTCAGTCTCAACACATTTCCACTCTTCACTAAGTGTTCAAGGCCTGGAGGTGGATGCATATACACTTCATCCTCAAGTTCACCTTGTAGAAATGCATTCTTCACATCCATTTGCCATAACCCCCATCCAAGATTCACAGCCAAGCTTAGTACAATCCGGATTGTGTGGAGTTTAGCTACTGGTGCAAAGGTTTCTATGTAATCTTCTCCATAAGTTTGAGTGAAACCTCTTGCAACTAGCCTTGACTTCTTCCTCTCAACCTTTCCATCCGCTTTGTACTTGATTGTGAATATCCATCTACTAGTCACAGCCTTCTTCCCTTTTGGTAACTCACTCTCATACCATGTATCATTCTTGATCATCGCTCCTGCCTCATCTCCAACTGATTCCTTCCATTCTTTATCTTTCATTGCTTCTTCATAGCTTCTTGGGATGTGATTCTCATCCAAGTTTACCATGAAAGCGCAATGTGCTTCTGGATATTGAGCAAAGGAGCACACGGCTTGAGAAGGATGCTCCACAGCTTGGGCATTGTAGTACACTCTCGTGTTTACCCAACTGGAAGGATCCTTCCTTATCCTTGTACTCCTTCTTAGTGGCTGCACAACCGGTTCTTCTTCCTGTTGTTCTTCTACCACTTCATCTTGAGAAGGTGTTTGTGTCACACCATGATCATGTCCATGACCATCCGAGCCTATGCTCTCTTCTCCTTCATTCTCTACTCCTCCTTCATCTTGGTTGGCCTCTTGCATAGGCTCCTCATGCTCCTCTCCTCCCTCATGATCAAGGTGGGATGGTGAACCAACTTCAGGAGGTGTAGTTGCGTGATTCCTCGGATCCTGGGATGTACTGATTCCAAGACCTTCAAGAATGATCCGCAAGGTGGTGGCCTTGTCTGATGTTAAGTCCTTCAGGTCTTCTTGATTCTTTTCTTCATAGTATCCTCTATCTTCCAAGAACTTCACATCTCTAGATACAAGAACTCTCCTTGCTATAGGATCATAGCATTTGTATCCTTTCTGTGTAGCTGAGTATCCTATGAACACAGCCTTAGTGCTTCTTGCTTCTAGCTTGTTGATCATCTCTCCTGGTTTGAGGACAAAGCATAGGCATCCAAAGACTCGCAAGTAATCAAGAGCTGGCTTGTACCTGTTCAGAACTTCAAATGGAGCCTTCTCATTCAGAACTTTGGTTGGAGTTCTGTTTATCAGGTAACAAGCAGTGGCAACCGCATCACTCCAAAATCTCTTTGGAACATTACTCTGAAACATAAGTGACCTTGCCACTTCCATGAGATGCCTATTCTTCCTCTCAGCCACTCCATTTTGCTGTGGAGTATAAGGACAGCTTGTTTGATGTAGGATCCCATGTTGTGATAGGTGTTGCTTGAATGCATGACTCGTGTACTCTCCTCCATTATCTGATCTCAAAATTTTAATCTTAGCATGATAATGGTTAGTTACATAAGTTTGAAAGTTCCTAAATGCATCAAGTACCCTATCTTTGGTCTGAATTAAGGTTAACCAGGTGTATTTGGATTTTTCATCAATGAATGTGACAAAATACTTATAACTATCTCTAGATAAGCAAGGGGCAGTCCACACATCTGAATGAATTAGATCAAAGCAATTATCATAAACGGTAGTAGACTTTTGAAACACAGTTCTACAATGCTTGCCTAAAATACAAGCTTCACAATCTTTGTTCTCAAACACAACACCTGGTACCATTAAGTTCAAAGCTTTAACATGAGGGTGTCCTACTCTAGCATGCCACAATGCATTTTTATTCAACAAAGAAGCAGAAGTAAACGAGCAACTATAATCAGGAACAGAAGTGAGTTCTTCAAGCATATAGAGATCTCCCTTAGTCACCCCTTTCCCAATCAATCTGCTGCTCTCAATATCCTGAAACTTCACATCATTAGGACTAAAGATAACATTGCATTGTAAATCATTAGTACATTTCTTCACTGATAATAGGTTTGATGTGAATTCAGGCATATAAAAGGCTCTAGATTCTTTGTTAAACAGCTTAAGCTTTCCTATTCCTCTAATAGGTATCTTATCCCCATTTGCTATCATCACATGCCCATGTGTAGGTTCTATATCCTTAATCAAGTTCTCATCACTTATCATATGATGTGATGCACCAGAATCAACAATCAATGGTTTACCTACTCGTTTAGCATTATGGCATAGATTACTAAGTGATGGATGCATCTTATCAGTTCTAGCAATGTGGGCATGTCTATACTCATTCCTAGCTTCTAACCGTTCTACTAGTTCTCTAATCAAGTGATCATCCTTATATGCAATCATAGAAGCTCCAAAGGAATAACCGTAAGTGTTACCGTTTTCCTTTAGCATTTTGAAGAGGGCATCAAGGTCTGATCTCTTGATGTAGTCATCATTGCTGCGGGAGCTTGAGGCGCCTGTGTAAGCCACCAGAGACTTCCCATTCCCATCATTGCCTCCAAGCCCATCCACTTCACTGATCTTGCTGGTGCCAGCTCCACTTGAACCTTCAGTCACATTTGCCCTTCCCTCACGCTCCTTCATGAACTTGGCCGGCTTGAGGTGTGGGTGCAGTATCCAGCATTGGCTCTTCTTATGACCATGCTTCTTGCAATGATCACAGTTGCCATTGAACTTCCTGTCCTCGTACTTCCCGTGAGATGCCTTGTTTGCTTGTGGAGCCTCGGTTGAATCCTCATGAGCTGCTTGATTGGCAAGAGAGAGCTCCCCCTTTCCTCCAAACAACCCCATAGATCCCTGCTCCCTTTGGATTTGCGCGCACACCTCCTCAAGGTCCGGAAGCTTGTCTGACCTTAACATGTGCTGGATGAGTTGGGTGTAGGCCGGGTTCAGTGTGAGAAGCAACCCAAAGACCTTGTCTTGCTCGCGCCTCTCATTCAACTGATCTGGATCAGTTGTGCTCGGCCTCAGCATCTCCAGCTCTGACCATAAGGACCTGAACCTCCCCAAGTGCTTAGTGAACTCCATGTCCTCTTGTGCAAGACGGTTGATCGCTAGCTTCACTTCAAACACACGGCTGAGGTTGGAAGTGTTCCCATACACCTTCTTCAGCGTGTCCCACAGCTCTTGGCTGATTCACAGTAGCTGTAGGCATCCAAGATAGCTGGGTCCAAGGATGCGTGTAGAACCGTCATCACCAGCATGTCTTCTTGTTGCCATTTCTCCACAGCCGCTTCATTGGAGACCTCTTCTTGATCTCCTCCCTGAGTAATGAGTTTCGGAGCCTCCCCTGTTGTGATGTGCCCCCACAAACCCTTACTCCCCACCGCAGTCTTCACCATCCGAGACCACACAAGGTAGTTGCTACCTTTGAAAGTAACCGCTACCTTCATCCTCATGTTCATCCCATGTTCCATCTTTGCTTGACTTGAAAACTTGAATCTTGAATCTTGTACACACCAACCTTGAGTCTAGAATCACGCAAACACACAGAACGTAGCACAGCTTCAACTAGAACGTATCACAGCTTCAAGACTACTCGCGTGTAGCTTCAACGCCGTTTGTAACTCTCTAAAGATCAAACCCCAGATTCAAATGAACCTGGCTCTGATACAATATGAGATTAAGAGATCCTTAGAGTAATCAGAATAAAGAGAGTGTTTAAGAAGTGATTAAGAGAAGTTTGTGAAAGATTAAGTAACTAGAGAGCCGTTTAGAGTCTAAGAGAGAACCATAGTGTCTAAGAGATTAGAGAGACTCAAACTGCATAATCTTCATTAGGGTTGATGAGTTACAATATATAGAGTGAGCATACAAGGGTTTTCGAAATCAAGAGAAGACTAAAGCATGTGAGGTCAATCAGGAGAGGATAAGCTCATTTGGACTAGCCAATTAGCTTCTCCACATGCGCGGAGTATCTGGCATCTTGGACCGAGATGCTCTTGCCTTTCCAGCTGTTCCAGCCTGTCAAGGCGCGCTCTACCTTATCCCTAAACGGTCTGATGCCTCAAGGTAAGTTCCTTCCCTTCACCTAAGTTACCGCACATAACTTCTTTACCCTTGTTAAGGTTTCACCCATCTTCATGTGTACGGACTGTACGGTCATGTACGGACTGTACGGTCTTGTACGGACTTTACCCAAACCTTCCCAAGCTTCAACTCATCTCCTTAGTCTCAACTCCTCACTTGCTTCACACTTATACTCAGCTCAACTCAACACAACTCCTATGAGATTTATTCAACTTCCTGGTGTTTCCCCACCATTTTATGTATCCAAATCAAGCTTCTTACAAAGTGATTCATCCTGGTTTGTTGGAACGACGAAGAAGCTGTCCTATTCCCAAACTGGGAAACTGGAATCACCTGATTTGAAAGTGGGATAACTTCTTAATCCCAACTCCTATGAGATTTATTCAACTTCCTGGTGATTCTCCAACACTTTATGTATCCAAATCAAGCTTCTTACAAAGTGATTCATCCTGGTTTGATTGGAACGACGGAGAAGCTGTCCTATTCCCAAACTGGGAAACTGGAATCACCTGATTAGAAAGTGGGATAACTTCTTCATCCCAACTCCTATGAGATTTATTCAACTTCCTGGTGTTCTCCACCATTTTATGTATCAAATCAAGCTTCTTACAAAGTGATTCATCCTGGTTTGATTGGAACGACGAAGAAGCTGTCCTATTCCCAAACTGGGAAACTGGAATCACCTGATTTGAAAGTGGGATAACTTCTTCATCCCAACTCCTATGAGATTTATTCAACTTCCTGGTGATTCTCCAACACTTTATGTATCCAAATCAAGCTTCTTACAAAGTGATTCATCCTGGTTTGATTGGAACGACGGAGAAGCTGTCCTATTCCCAAACTGGGAAACTGGAATCACCTGATTAGAAAGTGGGATAACTTCTTCATCCCAACTCCTATGAGATTTATTCAACTTCCTGGTGATTCTCCACCATTTTATGTATCCAAATCAAGCTTCTTACAAAGTGATTCATCCTGGTTTGATTGGAACGACGAAGAAGCTGTCCTATTCCCAAACTGGGAAACTGGAATCACCTGATTTGAAAGTGGGATAACTTCTTCATCCCAACTCCTATGAGATTTATTCAACTTCCTGGTGTTCTCCACACTTTATGTATCCAAATCAAGCTTCTTACAAAGTGATTCATCCTGGTTTGATTGGAACGACGAAGAAGCTGTCCTATTCCCAAACTGGGAAACTGGAATCACCTGATTAGAAAGTGGGATAACTTCTTCATCCCAACTCCTATGAGATTTATTCAACTTCCTGGTGTTCTCCACCATTTATGTATCCAAATCAAGCTTCTTACAAAGTGATTCATCCTGGTTTGATTGGAACGACGAGAAGCTGTCCTATTCCCAAACTGGGAAACTGGAATCACCTGATTAGAAAGTGGGATAACTTCTTCATCCCAACTCCTATGAGATTTATTCAACTTCCTGGTGATTCTCCAACACTTTATGTATCCAAATCAAGCTTCTTACAAAGTGATTCATCCTGGTTTGATTGGAACGACGAAGAAGCTGTCCTATTCCCAAACTGGGAAACTGGAATCACCTGATTAGAAAGTGGGATAACTTCTTCATCCCAACTCCTATGAGATTTATTCAACTTCCTGGTGTTTCTCCACCATTTTATGTATCCAAATCAAGCTTCTTACAAAGTGATTCATCCTGGTTTGATTGGAACGACGAAGAAGCTGTCCTATTCCCAAACTGGGAAACTGGAATCACCTGATTAGAAAGTGGGATAACTTCTTCATCCAACTCCTATGAGATTTATTCAACTTCCTGGTGTTTCTCCAACCCTTTATGTATCCAAATCAAGCTTCTTACAAAGTGATTCATCCTGGTTTGATTGGAACGACGAAGAAGCTGTCCTATTCCCAAACTGGGAAACTGGAATCACCTGATTAGAAAGTGGGATAACTTCTTCATCCCAACTCCTATGAGATTTATTCAACTTCCTGGTGTTTCTCCACCATTTTATGTATCCAAATCAAGCTTCTTACAAAGTGATTCATCCTGGTTTGATTGGAACGACGAAGAAGCTGTCCTATTCCCAAACTGGGAAACTGGAATCACCTGATTTGAAAGTGGGATAACTTCTTCATCCCAACTCCTATGAGATTTATTCAACTTCCTGGTGATTCTCCAACACTTTATGTATCCAAATCAAGCTTCTTACAAAGTGATTCATCCTGGTTTGATTGGAACGACGAAGAAGCTGTCCTATTCCCAAACTGGGAAACTGGAATCACCTGATTAGAAAGTGGGATAACTTCTTCATCCCAACTCCTATGAGATTTATTCAACTTCCTGGTGTTTCTCCACCATTTATGTATCAAATCAAGCTTCTTACAAAGTGATTCATCCTGGTTTGATTGGAACGACGAAGAAGCTGTCCTATTCCCAAACTGGGAAACTGGAATCACCTGATTTGAAAGTGGGATAACTTCTTCATCCCAACTCCTATGAGATTTATTCAACTTCCTGGTGATTCTCCAACACTTTATGTATCCAAATCAAGCTTCTTACAAAGTGATTCATCCTGGTTTGATTGGAACGACGAAGAAGCTGTCCTATTCCCAAACTGGGAAACTGGAATCACCTGATTAGAAAGTGGGATAACTTCTTCATCCCAACTCCTATGAGATTTATTCAACTTCCTGGTGATTCTCCACAATTTTATGTATCCAAATCAAGCTTCTTACAAAGTGATTCATCCTGGTTTGATTGGAACGACGAAGAAGCTGTCCTATTCCCAAACTGGGAAACTGGAATCACCTGATTTGAAAGTGGGATAACTTCTTCATCCCAACTCCTATGAGATTTATTCAACTTCCTGGTGATTCTCCAACACTTTATGTATCCAAATCAAGCTTCTTACAAAGTGATTCATCCTGGTTTGATTGGAACGACGAAGAAGCTGTCCTATTCCCAAACTGGGAAACTGGAATCACCTGATTTGAAAGTGGGATAACTTCTTCATCCCAACTCCTATGAGATTTATTCAACTTCCTGGTGATTCTCCAACACTTTATGTATCCAAATCAAGCTTCTTACAAAGTGATTCATCCTGGTTTGATTGGAACGACGAAGAAGCTGTCCTATTCCCAAACTGGGAAACTGGAATCACCTGATTAGAAAGTGGGATAACTTCTTCATCCCAACTCCTATGAGATTTATTCAACTTCCTGGTGTTTCTCCACCATTTTATGTATCCAAATCAAGCTTCTTACAAAGTGATTCATCCTGGTTTGATTGGAACGACGAAGAAGCTGTCCTATTCCCAAACTGGGAAACTGGAATCACCTGATTTGAAAGTGGGATAACTTCTTCATCCCAACTCCTATGAGATTTATTCAACTTCCTGGTGATTCTCCAACACTTTATGTATCCAAATCAAGCTTCTTACAAAGTGATTCATCCTGGTTTGATTGGAACGACGAAGAAGCTGTCCTATTCCCAAACTGGGAAACTGGAATCACCTGATTAGAAAGTGGGATAACTTCTTCATCCCAACTCCTATGAGATTTATTCAACTTCCTGGTGTTTCCCAACCATTTTATGTATCCAAATCAAGCTTCTTACAAAGTGATTCATCCTGGTTTGATTGGAACGACGAAGAAGCTGTCCTATTCCCAAACTGGGAAACTGGAATCACCTGATTTGAAAGTGGGATAACTTCTTCATCCCAACTCCTATGAGATTTATTCAACTTCCTGGTGATTCTCCAACCCTTTATGTATCCAAATCAAGCTTCTTACAAAGTGATTCATCCTGGTTTGATTGGAACGACGAAGAAGCTGTCCTATTCCCAAACTGGGAAACTGGAATCACCTGATTTGAAAGTGGGATAACTTCTTCATCCCAACTCCTATGAGATTTATTCAACTTCCTGGTGATTCTCCAACCCTTTATGTATCCAAATCAAGCTTCTTACAAAGTGATTCATCCTGGTTTGATTGGAACGACGAAGAAGCTGTCCTATTCCCAAACTGGGAAACTGGAATCACCTGATTAGAAAGTGGGATAACTTCTTCATCCCAACTCCTATGAGATTTATTCAACTTCCTGGTGATTCTCCAACACTTTATGTATCCAAATCAAGCTTCTTACAAAGTGATTCATCCTGGTTTGATTGGAACGACGAAGAAGCTGTCCTATTCCCAAACTGGGAAACTGGAATCACCTGATTAGAAAGTGGGATAACTTCTTCATCCCAACTCCTATGAGATTTATTCAACTTCCTGGTGTTTCCACACCATTTTATGTATCCAAATCAAGCTTCTTACAAAGTGATTCATCCTGGTTTGATTGGAACGACGAAGAAGCTGTCCTATTCCCAAACTGGGAAACTGGAATCACCTGATTTGAAAGTGGGATAACTTCTTCATCCCAACTCCTATGAGATTTATTCAACTTCCTGGTGATTCTCCAACACTTTATGTATCCAAATCAAGCTTCTTACAAAGTGATTCATCCTGGTTTGATTGGAACGACGAAGAAGCTGTCCTATTCCCAAACTGGGAAACTGGAATCACCTGATTAGAAAGTGGGATAACTTCTTCATCCCAACTCCTATGAGATTTATTCAACTTCCTGGTGTTTCTCCACCATTTTATGTATCCAAATCAAGCTTCTTACAAAGTGATTCATCCTGGTTTGATTGGAACGACGAAGAAGCTGTCCTATTCCCAAACTGGGAAACTGGAATCACCTGATTTGAAAGTGGGATAACTTCTTCATCCCAACTCCTATGAGATTTATTCAACTTCCTGGTGATTCTCCAACACTTTATGTATCCAAATCAAGCTTCTTACAAAGTGATTCATCCTGGTTTGATTGGAACGACGAAGAAGCTGTCCTATTCCCAAACTGGGAAACTGGAATCACCTGATTAGAAAGTGGGATAACTTCTTCATCCCAACTCCTATGAGATTTATTCAACTTCCTGGTGTTTCTCCACCATTTTATGTATCCAAATCAAGCTTCTTACAAAGTGATTCATCCTGGTTTGATTGGAACGACGAAGAAGCTGTCCTATTCCCAAACTGGGAAACTGGAATCACCTGATTAGAAAGTGGGATAACTTCTTCATCCCAACTCCTATGAGATTTATTCAACTTCCTGGTGTTTCTCCAACCCTTTATGTATCCAAATCAAGCTTCTTACAAAGTGATTCATCCTGGTTTGATTGGAACGACGAAGAAGCTGTCCTATTCCCAAACTGGGAAACTGGAATCACCTGATTAGAAAGTGGGATAACTTCTTCATCCCAACTCCTATGAGATTTATTCAACTTCCTGGTGTTTCTCCACCATTTTATGTATCCAAATCAAGCTTCTTACAAAGTGATTCATCCTGGTTTGATTGGAACGACGAAGAAGCTGTCCTATTCCCAAACTGGGAAACTGGAATCACCTGATTTGAAAGTGGGATAACTTCTTCATCCCAACTCCTATGAGATTTATTCAACTTCCTGGTGATTCTCCAACACTTTATGTATCCAAATCAAGCTTCTTACAAAGTGATTCATCCTGGTTTGATTGGAACGACGAAGAACCTGTCCTATTCCCAAACTGGAAACTGGAATCACCTGATTAGAAAGTGGGATAACTTCTTCATCCCAACTCCTATGAGATTTATTCAACTTCCTGGTGTTTCTCCACCATTTTATGTATCAAAATCAAGCTTCTTACAAAGTGATTCATCCTGGTTTGATTGGAACGACGAAGAAGCTGTCCTATTCCCAAACTGGGAAACTGGAATCACCTGATTTGAAAGTGGGATAACTTCTTCATCCCAACTCCTATGAGATTTATTCAACTTCCTGTTGATTCTACAACCCTTTATGTATCCAAATCAAGCTTCTTACAAAGTGATTCATCCTGGTTTGATTGGAACGACGAAGAAGCTGTCCTATTCCCAAACTGGGAAACTGGAATCACCTGATTTGAAAGTGGGATAACTTCTTCATCCCAACTCCTATGAGATTTATTCAACTTCCTGGTGATTTTCCACCATTTTATGTATCCAAATCAAGCTTCTTACAAAGTGATTCATCCTGGTTTGATTGGAACGACGAAGAAGCTGTCCTATTCCCAAACTGGGAAACTGGAATCACCTGATTTGAAAGTGGGATAACTTCTTCATCCCAACTCCTATGAGATTTATTCAACTTCCTGGTGATTCTCCAACACTTTATGTATGCAAATCAAGCTTCTTACAAAGTGATTCATCCTGGTTTGATTGGAACGACGAAGAAGCTGTCCTATTCCCAAACTGGGAAACTGGAATCACCTGATTTGAAAGTGGGATAACTTCTTCATCCCAACTCCTATGAGATTTATTCAACTTCCTGGTGATTCTCCAACACTTTATGTATCCAAATCAAGCTTCTTACAAAGTGATTCATCCTGGTTTGATTGGAACGACGAAGAAGCTGTCCTATTCCCAAACTGGGAAACTGGAATCACCTGATTAGAAAGTGGGATAACTTCTTCATCCCAACTCCTATGAGATTTATTCAACTTCCTGGTGTTTCCCCACCATTTTATGTATCCAAATCAAGCTTCTTACAAAGTGATTCATCCTGGTTTGATTGGAACGACGAAGAAGCTGTCCTATTCCCAAACTGGGAAACTGGAATCACCTGATTTGAAAGTGGGATAACTTCTTCATCCCAACTCCTATGAGATTTATTCAACTACCTGGTGATTCTCCACCATTTTATGTATCCAAATCAAGCTTCTTACAAAGTGATTCATCCTGGTTTGATTGGAACGACGAAGAAGCTGTCCTATTCCCAAACTGGGAAACTGGAATCACCTGATTAGAAAGTGGGATAACTTCTTCATCCCAACTCCTATGAGATTTATTCAACTTCCTGGTGTTTCTCCACCATTTTATGTATCAAAATCAAGCTTCTTACAAAGTGATTCATCCTGGTTTGATTGGAACGACGAAGAAGCTGTCCTATTCCCAAACTGGGAAACTGGAATCACCTGATTAGAAAGTGGGATAACTTCTTCATCCCAACTCCTATGAGATTTATTCAACTTCCTGGTGTTTCCCCACCATTTTATGTATCCAAATCAAGCTTCTTACAAAGTGATTCATCCTGGTTTGATTGGAACGACGAAGAAGCTGTCCTATTCCCAAACTGGGAAACTGGAATCACCTGATTTGAAAGTGGGATAACTTCTTCATCCCAACTCCTATGAGATTTATTCAACTTCCTGGTGATTCTCCAACCCTTTATGTATCCAAATCAAGCTTCTTACAAAGTGATTCATCCTGGTTTGATTGGAACGACGAAGAAGCTGTCCTATTCCCAAACTGGGAAACTGGAATCACCTGATTAGAAAGTGGGATAACTTCTTCATCCCAACTCCTATGAGATTTATTCAACTTCCTGGTGATTCTCCAACCCTTTATGTATCCAAATCAAGCTTCTTACAAAGTGATTCATCCTGGTTTGATTGGAACGACGAAGAAGCTGTCCTATTCCCAAACTGGGAAACTGGAATCACCTGATTAGAAAGTGGGATAACTTCTTCATCCCAACTCCTATGAGATTTATTCAACTTCCTGGTGTTTCTCCACCATTTTATGTATCCAAATCAAGCTTCTTACAAAGTGATTCATCCTGGTTTGATTGGAACGACGAAGAAGCTGTCCTATTCCCAAACTGGGAAACTGGAATCACCTGATTAGAAAGTGGGATAACTTCTTCATCCCAACTCCTATGAGATTTATTCAACTTCCTGGTGTTTCTCCACCATTTTATGTATCCAAATCAAGCTTCTTACAAAGTGATTCATCCTGGTTTGATTGGAACGACGAAGAAGCTGTCCTATTCCCAAACTGGGAAACTGGAATCACCTGATTAGAAAGTGGGATAACTTCTTCATCCCAACTCCTATGAGATTTATTCAACTTCCTGGTGTTTCCCACCATTTTATGTATCCAAATCAAGCTTCTTACAAAGTGATTCATCCTGGTTTGATTGGAACGACGAAGAAGCTGTCCTATTCCCAAACTGGGAAACTGGAATCACCTGATTAGAAAGTGGGATAACTTCTTCATCCCAACTCCTATGAGATTTATTCAACTTCCTGGTGATTCTCCAACCTTTATGTATCCAAATCAAGCTTCTTACAAAGTGATTCATCCTGGTTTGATTGGAACGACGAAGAAGCTGTCCTATTCCCAAACTGGGAAACTGGAATCACCTGATTAGAAAGTGGGATAACTTCTTCATCCCAACTCCTATGAGATTTATTCAACTTCCTGGTGTTCTCCACCATTTTATGTATCAAATCAAGCTTCTTACAAAGTGATTCATCCTGGTTTGATTGGAACGACGAAGAAGCTGTCCTATTCCCAAACTGGGAAACTGGAATCACCTGATTTGAAAGTGGGATAACTTCTTCATCCCAACTCCTATGAGATTTATTCAACTTCCTGGTGATTCTCCAACACTTTATGTATCCAAATCAAGCTTCTTACAAAGTGATTCATCCTGGTTTGATTGGAACGACGAAGAAGCTGTCCTATTCCCAAACTGGGAAACTGGAATCACCTGATTAGAAAGTGGGATAACTTCTTCATCCCAACTCCTATGAGATTTATTCAACTTCCTGGTGTTTCTCCACCATTTTATGTATCCAAATCAAGCTTCTTACAAAGTGATTCATCCTGGTTTGATTGGAACGACGAAGAAGCTGTCCTATTCCCAAACTGGGAAACTGGAATCACCTGATTAGAAAGTGGGATAACTTCTTCATCCCAACTCCTATGAGATTTATTCAACTTCCTGGTGATTCTCCAACACTTTATGTATCCAAATCAAGCTTCTTACAAAGTGATTCATCCTGGTTTGATTTGAACGACGAAGAAGCTGTCCTATTCCCAAACTGGGAAACTGGAATCACCTGATTTGAAAGTGGGATAACTTCTTCATCCCAACTCCTATGAGATTTATTCAACTTCCTGGTGATTCTCCAACACTTTATGTATCCAAATCAAGCTTCTTACAAAGTGATTCATCCTGGTTTGATTGGAACGACGAAGAAGCTGTCCTATTCCCAAACTGGGAAACTGGAATCACCTGATTAGAAAGTGGGATAACTTCTTCATCCCAACTCCTATGAGATTTATTCAACTTCCTGGTGATTCTCCAACACTTTATGTATCCAAATCAAGCTTCTTACAAAGTGATTCATCCTGGTTTGATTGGAACGACGAAGAAGCTGTCCTATTCCCAAACTGGGAAACTGGAATCACCTGATTAGAAAGTGGGATAACTTCTTCATCCCAACTCCTATGACATTTATTCAACTTCCTGATGTTTCTCCACCATTTTATGTACCCAAATCAAGCTTCTTACAAAGTGATTCATCCTGGTTTGATTGGAACGACGAAGAAGCTGTCCTATTCCCAAACTGGGAAACTGGAATCACCTGATTAGAAAGTGGGATAACTTCTTCATCCCAACTCCTATGAGATTTATTCAACTTCCTGATGTTTCTCCACCATTTTATGTATCAAATCAAGCTTCTTACAAAGTGATTCATCCTGGTTTGATTGGAACGACGAAGAAGCTGTCCTATTCCCAAACTGGGAAACTGGAATCACCTGATTAGAAAGTGGGATAACTTCTTCATCCCAACTCCTATGAGATTTATTCAACTTCTTGGTGTTTCTCCACCATTTTATGTATCAAAATCAAGCTTCTTACAAAGTGATTCATCCTGGTTTGATTGGAACGACGAAGAAGCTGTCCTATTCCCAAACTGGGAAACTGGAATCACCTGATTAGAAAGTGGGATAACTTCTTCATTCCAACTCCTATGAGATTTATTCAACTTCCTGGTATTTCCCCACCATTTTATGTATCCAAATCAAGCTTCTTACAAAGTGATTCATCCTGGTATGATTGGAACGACGAAGAAGCTTTCTTATTCCCAAACTGGGAAACTGGAATCACCTGATTAGAAAGTGGGATAACTTCTTCATCCCAACTCCTATGAGATGTATTCAACTTCTTGGTGTTTCTCCACCATTTTATGTATCCAAATCAAGCTTCTTACAAAGTGATTCATCCTGGTTTGATTGGAACGACGAAGAAGCTGTCCTATTCCCAAACTGGAAAACTGGAATCACCTGATTAGAAAGTGGGATAACTTCTTCATCCCAACTCCTATGAGATTTATTCAACTTCCTGGTGTTTCCCACCATTTTATGTATCCAAATCAAGCTTCTTACAAAGTGATTCATCCTGGTTTGATTGGAACGACGAAGAAGCTGTCTATTCCCAAACTGGGAAACTGGAATCACCTGATTAGAAAGTGGGATAACTTCTTCATTCCAACTCCTATTCAACTTCCTGGTGATTCTCCAACACTTTATGTATCCAAATCAAGCTTCTTACAAAGTGATTCATCCTGGTTTGATTGGAACGACGAAGAAGCTTTTCTATTCCCAAACTGGGAAACTGGAATCACCTGATTAGAAAGTGGGATAACTTCTTCATCCCAACTCCTATGAGATTTATTCAACATCCTGGTGTTTCCCCACCATTTTATGTATCAAAATCAAGCTTCTTACAAAGTGACTCATCCTGGTTTGATTGGAACGACGAAGAAGCTGTCCTATTCCCAAACTGGGAAACTGGAATCACCTGATTTGAAAGTAGGATAACTTCTTCATCCCAACTCCTATGAGATTTATTCAACTTTCTGGTGATTCTCCAACACTTTATGTATCCAAATCAAGCTTCTTACAAAGTGATTCATCCTGGTTTGATTGGAACGACGGAGAAGCTGTCCTATTCCCAAACTGGGAAACTGGAATCACCTGATTAGAAAGTGGGATAACTTCTTCATCCCAACTCCTATGAGATTTATTCAACTTCCTGGTGTTTCTCCACCATTTTATGTATCCAAATCAAGCTTCTTACAAAGTGATTCATCCTGGTTTGATTGGAACGACGAAGAAGCTGTCCTATTCCCAAACTGGGAAACTGGAATCACCTGATTAGAAAGTGGGATAACTTCTTCATCCCAACTCCTATGAGATTTATTCAACTTCCTGGTGATTCTCCAACCCTTTATGTATCCAAATCAAGCTTCTTACAAAGTGATTCATCCTGGTTTGATTGGAACGACGAAGAAGCTGTCCTATTCCCAAACTGGGAAACTGGAATCACCTGATTTGAAAGTGGGATAACTTCTTCATCCCAACTCCTATGAGATTTATTAAACTTCCTGGTGATTCTCCACCACTTTATGTATCCAAATCAAGCTTCTTACAAAGTGATTCATCCTGGTTTGATTGGAACGACGAAGAAGCTGTCCTATTCCCAAACTGGGAAACTGGAATCACCTGATTAGAAAGTGGGATAACTTCTTCATCCCAACTCCTATGAGATTTATTCAACTTCCTGGTGTTTCCCCACCATTTTATGTATCAAAATCAAGCTTCTTACAAAGTGACTCATCCTGGTTTGATTGGAACGACGAAGAAGCTGTCCTATTCCCAAACTGGGAAACTGGAATCACCTGATTTGAAAGTGGGATAACTTCTTCATCCCAATTCCTATGAGATTTATTCAACTTTCTGGTGATTCTCCAACACTTTATGTATCCAAATCAAGCTTCTTACAAAGTGATTCATCCTGGTTTGATTGGAACGACGGAGAAGCTGTCCTATTCCCAAACTGGGAAACTGGAATCACCTGATTTGAAAGTGGGATAACTTCATCATCCCAACTCCTATGAGATTTATTCAACATCCTGGTGTTTCCCCACCATTTTATGTATCCAAATCAAGCTTCTTACAAAGTGATTCATTCTGGTTTGATTGGAACGACGGAAAAGCTGTCCTATTCCCAAACTGGAAAAGTGGAATCACCTGATTAGAAAGTGGGATAACTTCTTCATCCCAACTCCTATGAGATTTATTCAACATCTTGGTGTTTCCCCACCATTTTATGTATCAAAATCAAGCTTCTTACAAAGTGATTCATCCTGGTTTGATTGGAACGACGACGAAGCTGTTCTATTCCCAAACTGAGAAAGTGGAATCACCTGATTAGAAAGTGGGATAACTTCTTCATTCCAACTCCTATTAGATTTATTCAACTTCCTGGTGATTCTCCAACACTTTATGTGTTGAACTGAAGAGAAGATAGAAGCTTGTGCAAAGATAGGGCAAGCTTCAGGAGATGTTCAGAAGAGTTCAACCAAGCTTCAGAAGTACCCTGAAGTGTATATCTTGTGAAGTTAAGTCCAAGAAGGCTTAGACTGATCTCTAGAAGACATTAGAGGAGTTTGGGAGGTCGATGGTGCAAAGTTAGGTCGGCTGTACGGACGCCGTACGGACTGTACGGACCGGTACGGATGAATCGACCCGAAATCTTTCTCAACCTCTGAAGACATTTGTTGCTGTGCAAAAATAGGGCACAAGGGTACGGTCTGAGAAGTATGTGCAAGGTCGGGTTGAGTAATGGTATCAAAAGAGCATCAAGAAGATGCTGTGTGCAATGGAATCTAAGGGAGCGGCACACGGTTCTGATTGGCTTATGATAGTCCAAGACAGGCTGGATGTTGCTGGAAAGAAAGAGACAAAGGCTGCTATGTATTGGACAGAGACAACGCAAGATGACAGATACAGAAGCAGTGTGAGTATTTCTAGCCAAGCATTCCCACATCCAATCAGGAGCATACAACCAGCTACAAACACCCAAGACCTGATCCAGAACGTCCATTTCAACCAGGCTACCTCCACTGTCCATTTCTTATCCTACTTAGGTTTTGATTTTGCAACCTGTTTTCTATTTAAAAGCCCTTTATGGGCGAATTGTAAACTCTCTAAGAGAGTAAGGGGATTTCCCTTCTCCTTCATAGTTCTTTGGTTACTTTGAATCTCCCAATCTTCATTCTCTTGATTACTCTATTCTGGTTACTTAATCTCATACTCTCAGTCTCTACTCTCACTCAATCTCCCATAATACTCTTATTTTCAAATTCACTAAATCTCACTTTCATTAGTCTCTCTCACCATTTCAAGTTCTCTCTAGCCCTTGTGGGTTTGTTCAACACTCATACAGCCTGAGACTCTGTAAATCTCATATGGTATCAGAGCCAGGTTCATCTGAACCTGGTAGAAGCTTTTGCATATCCGTTACAAGCTCACCCTCATCTCAAATCCAAGCCTTTGAAGATCTGTCAAAACCGGCTACATCTCTTCAAGAAGAAGCAGACCAAAGCCATGGCGTTCTCTCATGGTCTCTCCACCTTTCTCCTGTCCATTAAAGGCGTGCCTCACCTCCTGGTTAAGATGAAACCTCTCAAGAAGAGAGCTTTCCCTTTGCTAATGGAGTTGGCGACTTGGAAACATGAAGAAAGGAGTGGTCTTTACAGTTTGAGATACAAGAAGGTGGTCATAAAGACAAGGAGGAGCTGTTAGGTGGCGAGCCTACATTTCCATTCCATCAAAATGTCATGACCTGGTACCTAGGAGATTCAAGGAATCAGCACAGATTCCTTGGTTGTAAGCCAATCCTTTTCCCTTCTTGATATGAGCTTGTATTATTGTTTGGTGGTAGTTGAGTGTTGTTATTGGATCCTTGGGTTGATTGAATGTTTTGCTAGATGGTAGTGTCTAGTTACTGTCCCAGGATGCTTTATGAGACTTGTTTGGTGTTCTTGATGATATATGCCTTGCCGTGAGTCTTGAATGTGTTGCTAGGATGCTAGATGGTATTGTCTCATCCGCTGGTTGCATTCATGATGTCTAAAACTGTTGTTAAGGTGTTTTGCATTATCATTTTGTTGCTGCCTTAAGATTGAAACATCTAGATTAATGTCTAAGATGGTGGTTAAGGTGGTTAACTATTATTGCCTAAATACTATGGGTTTAATCATTGATCATACATAAGTATTTAGAGAATGTGCTTGCATAGATTAGGACTTGATATTATCATGATTCTGTCTGTTGCATTGACTTGCGTATTTCCATAGCTCAAATCGCCATGAATATGTTGTAGGAATGAGTAGAATGTCTCAACTGATTACATCATGATTGATAAGCTGTTTTGCATATATAAGCATGTCTCATACTGTCTAAGTTCAATCCTATTATTGTCTGATCTCTTTGTGCATTCATAAATAGAAACTGATTAAGGTTATTGCATATTGTCATCTTGCTGCTGCCTTAGGTTGATACACTTAGATTCAAGTCTAAAATGTAGTTAAGGCAGAAGTTAATGCCTCAGTAGCTCGTCTTGAATCTGATTTGATCTTGCTTGTACTTATAGAGATCGCTTGCAACGATGTGAACTTGATAATGCTTGTTTCAATCTGTTGCATAGCTTGTTACATTGGAGATCAAACTTGATATTGGTCAAGGATTGATCCCAATGCTTGTGTCTTATCTTTGCTGGAGTTTGAGTGATGTTTCAGGTCCACATGATGTGCTCTTGGTTCATCATCAATCTTAGTAAAAGAGGAAGACTTTACCCATTGGGAATGGTCGCTGGGGTGTATGTGGATACATAAGGCGAATGGTCATCACCTAAGTCTGGAGGAGACTGGTGACCAGAAGGCATTGGAGATAAAGGGAAGGGTTGATCAGTGGTTGAAGCGTAATCCATGAGATGTTGCGCTCCTGATCTTAAGGCTCATTGAGGCTCACTTCAAGCTTGGACCCATACTCAATCCAAGCTTGAGGAGCAAAGTGAGCCACCTGATGATCCTGTTGCTCAATGACCTGTATTACTCAAGGTCATTACAAGCTAATCATGGAGTGATTCAGCCGAAGTAGAGGGAAGAAGAAGGTCACTCAACAAGGCGTGTGAGGTGCTTGGAGAGTTGGCTGAGGTATCTCCTCAATGGAATGATGATGTGGTGGAGGTTCAAGCATCAAGTCCAAAGGAGATGGAGGTGCTTTCCACAAGACTTATCATGGAACTATCGTGCGCTCACCATCAAGCTTAGACCTTCCCTATACTTGGTCTCAAGCCTGAAGAGGAGTGTGGATGAGCTTGCATGATAAGGGAAGGAGCTGTTAAGCTCAGCAAGTGAGGGATTCAAGTGGTGTGTGAAGAGCAGCCACTCCTCACCATTTATACAAGGGAGTAAACCTGATCTTTATCTCTTTCTATACAATCATGATAGGTTTATCTCTTGAAATTGTCTTGCATCAATTAGGTGCTGTCTAAGTTATTGCATTCATGCATTGAACTGTCGAATTGATCATGCATTGTTACCCTTGTCTAGATTGTGCTTGTCCTTGATCTTTTGTTTGCCTATTTCAGAATTAATATTTTGTTGAGGCATTGGTGATCAAACAAGATGTGTGATCTTGCTTTGGTCCCAATAGGATGATTTAATTTTGCATTGAGTTGTGGTGGTTTTAGGTACACAAGCAGTGATACAAGTGACTCACCAACAACCAAGAGTGTAAAGACAAAGGTCTTTTGCCATTGCATATCATCACTAGGACATGTCAGTCCCCAATCTACAGGAAGTGTAGTGTGATTGATTATGCAATGAGAGATGGCTATTGCATAATACCATTAGGACATGTCTAGTCCTTAGTCTACAGGAAGTGTAGCATGGGACATTATGCAATAAGAAGTGTGACTTGTGAGGCTCTCTATGGTGATTCAAACACCCTAGTTCCTGGTATAAGGAAGAGAGCAGCTCACAAGACCGAGACCATCACCACAGCTGTTGAGACCGGTGGTCTAAGGCCATGAAAGTGCTTACACCTACACAAGCTTAGTTCCAAATCAAAGTCTCGGAAACTAAGCTTGAGGGGGGAATGTTAAATAAGCAAGGTTCATGGCCTGATAGGTCCTTGCAAAGGCTTCTAAGAAGAACCATCAAACGGGCCAAGTCAGTGGCGTGTCTAGGCAAGAGGCTGTTCAGAGCAGTCTTAGCAAGTGAGGAGGAAGGCTCTCCATCAATGCGGCTTCAATGAGAGGTGGCTGAGGAGAAGCTGATAGACCCATTTAGTCATCCAACAAGTTGATAGTGCCAAGAAGATGATGCATTGGCCGAGTGGGAAACTCACCAAAAATAAAAAGGGAAGTCTACTTATCATGTTACTCAAGATGATTGATTTAATGAAGCTTAGTCTGAAAAGATAAGCCTATGTACTTGGATTTCTCTCCTAAAGAACTGAGGCACTGCGTTCATATTGAATCAGGTACTTGTGATCTTGATAAGCAACCTTTAGGAGATGGATGTGATACCTACAGAGACTACTTGAGGGAGGATCAAGTGGAGAGTCAAGCTGTATCAGTCCCTAAGATGAGCCGGTACAAGGGAATGTGTACAAGTGGAGGATGCGTATGCTCATAGAAAGCTCCTCACCAAAACAAAAGGAAGTGTCCCTTAGTCTCTTTCAGTTCAATTCATTCTTCTATTAAGGGCTTAAGCTTGAAAAAGTTACTAGAAATGAATTGATTGAACTGTGATTATACTGAAAAAGATTGATTGAATTGTGTGCATCAATTGTGATGCAGGATATTCAAATTCTTGGTTCTTGATAAGTACTGATGCACCTTTGGAATGTGTATCAGGTACCTTTGCTTGGCGCCTTATTAAAACAGTTCCGGGTCATCTCTTAGCTTCTCTAAAGAGGCTGTGAAGTCTGTGGAGAGGGGGAGATTCCAAACCTGGTCTATGAAGAGGGCAAGCCGTGTGTGAAGTGTTGAGCAGCCTCACTGGTGTTTTGAAGATGATCTGGTCGTGTCCTAGCTTCTCTAGGATGGCTGTGAAGTCAGTTGAGAGGGGGAGACTTCAAACCGGTTCCATGAAGAAATGAAGCTGAGTTGTTAAGTGCGCAAAGTCTTGATGAGTTGCTGCACCATCTTAGGCCGTGATCCAGAACTTCTTGTGTCTAACCACACTGGTTTTAAGGCACAAGAGTTCATTGGCCAATCCCTAGGCCCTTAAGAGCTCTACTCTTTTTCCCTTGCAAAGTTTTGTCCCACAGGGTTTTCTTTGCAAGGTTTTTAATGAGGGAGACTCTTCAGGGTTTCAAGCTTGGCTCAGGATCTCCTAGAGTCAAGCTTGAGGGGGAGTGTTGAACTGAAGAGAAGATAGAAGCTTGTGCAAAGATAGGGCAAGCTTCAGGAGATGTTCAGAAGAGTTCAACCAAGCTTCAGAAGTACCCTGAAGTGTATATCTTGTGAAGTTAAGTCCAAGAAGGGCTTAGACTGATCTGTAGAAGACATTAGAGGAGTTTGGGAGGAAATGGTCGATGGTGCAAAGTTAGGGTCGGCTGTACGGACGGCCGTACGGACTGTACGGACCGGTACGGATGAGATCGACCCGAAACATCTTTTCTCAACCATCTGAAGACATTTGGTGCTTGTGCAAAAATAGGGCACAAGGGTACGGTCTGAGAAGTATGTGCAAGGTCCGGGTTGAGTAATGGTATCAAAAGAGCATCAAGAAGATGCTGTGTGCAATGGGAATCTAAGGGAGCTGGCACACGGTTCTGATTGGCTTATGATAGTCCAAGACAGGCTGGATGTTGCTGGAAAGAAGAGACAAAGGCTGGCTATGTATCTGGACAAAGATATGGACAGATACATAAGGCAGTGTGGAGTATTTCTAGCCAAGCATTCCCACATCCAATCAGGAGCATACAACCAGCTACAAACACCCCAAGACCTGATCCAGAACGTCCATTTCAAACCAGGCTACCTCCACTGTCCATTTCTTATCCTTAACTTAGGGTTTTATGAGTTTGCAACCTGTTTTCTATTTAAAGACCCTTTATGGGCGAATTGTAAACTCTCTAAGAGAGTAAGGGGGATTTCCCCTTCTCCTTCATAGTCTTTGGTTACTTTGAATCTCCCAATCTTCATTCTCTTGATTACTCTATTCTGGTTACTTAATCTCATACTCTCAGTCTTCTACTCTCACTCAATCTCCCATAATTACTCTTATTCTTCCATTCACTAAATCTCACTTTCATTAGTCTCTCTTCACCATTTCAAGTTCTCTCTAGCCCTTGTGGGTTTGTTCAACACTCATACAGCCTGAGACTCTGTAAATCTCATATTATGTATCCAAATCAAGCTTCTTACAAAGTGATTCATCCTGGTTTGATTGGAACGACGAAGAAGCTGTCCTATTCCCAAACTGGGAAACTGGAATCACCTGATTAGAAAGTGGGATAACTTCTTCATCCCAACTCCTATGAGATTTATTCAACATCTTGGTGTTTCCCCACCATTTTATGTATCAAAATCAAGCTTCTTACAAAGTGACTCATCCTGGTTTGATTGGAACGACGAAGAAGCTGTCCTATTCCCAAACTGGGAACTGGAATCACCTGATATGAAAGTGGGATAACTTCTTCATCCCAACTCCTATGAGATTTATTCAACTTTCTGGTGATTCTCCAACACTTTATGTTCCAAAATCAAGCTTCTTACAAAGTGATTCATCCTGGTTGATTGGAACGACGGAGAAGCTGTCACATTCCCCAAACTAAGAAACTGGAATCACCTGATTAGAAAGTGGGATAACTTCTTCATCCCAACTCCTATGAGATTTATTCAACTTCTTGGTGTTTCTCCACCATTTTATGTATCCAAATCAAGCTCTTACAAAGTGATTCATCCTGGTTTGATTGGAACGACGAAGAACCTGTCCTATTCCCAAACTGGGAAACTGGAATCACCTGATTAGAAAGTGGGATAACTTCTTCATCCCAAACTCCTATGAGATTTATTCAACTTCCTGGTGTTTCCCCCCACCATTTATGTATCAAATCAAGCTTCTTACAAAGTGATTCATCCTGGTTTGATTGGAACGACGAAGAACCTGTCCTATTCCCAAACTGGGAAACTGGAATCACCTGATTAGAAAGTGGGATAACTTCTTCATCCCAACTCCTATGAGATTTATTCAACATCTTGGTGTTTCCCCCATTTTATGTATCAAAATCAAGCTTCTTACAAAGTGACTCATCCTGGTTTGATTGGAACGACGAAGAAGCTGTCCTATTCCCAAACTGGGAAACTGGAATCACCTGATATGAAAGTGGGATAACTTCTTCTTCATCCCAACTCCTATGAGATTTATTCAACTTTCTGGTGATTCTCCAACACTTTATGTGTCCAAATCAAGCTTCTTACAAAGTGATTCATCCTGGTTTGATTGGAACGACGGAGAAGCTGTCACATTCCCAAACTAAGAAACTGGAATCACCTGATTAGAAAGTGGGATAACTCTTCATCCCACTCCTATGAGATTTATTGAACTTCCTGGGTGTTTCTCCACCATTTTATGTATCCATCAAGCTTCTTACAAAGTGATTCATCCTGGTTTGATTGGAACGACGAAGAACCTGTCCTATTCCCAAACTGGGAAACTGGAATCACCTGATTTGAAAGTAAGATAACGTCTTCATCCCAACTCCTATGAGATTTATTCAACTTCCTGATGATTCTCCAACCCTTTATGTATCCAAATCAAGCTTCTTACAAAGTATGAGATTAAGAGATCTTTAGAGTGATTAGAATAAAGAGAGTGTTTAGGGAGTGATTAAGAGAAGTTTGTGAAAGATTAAGAGGCTAGAAAGAGCCGTTTAGAGTCTAAGAGAAAACCATAGTCTAAGAGATTAGAGAGACTCGAACTGATTGATCTTATTAATGAGTGAGGTTACATATTTATACAGAAAGCATTAGGGTTTACAAGAGGCGAAATGGGCACTATTGAAGCATGTAGAGTCAAGGTTGCTTTCCGGATGATTGGATGGTAAGGCTCACACGCTTTGCCTCTTTACAGCCTGTTCCAGCCTGGCACGCTCTTCCCTTATCCACTCAACGGTCTGATCCCTTCTCCTTAAGTCCCCAAGGTAACACTCCCTTGTTACCGTTTTCACTTGGTCGAGTTGGGTAAGTTTTGGTCGAGACCTTGGTACGGACGGTACGGCCATGTACGGCCTTGTACGGACGTCCGTACCATTCACACCCAAACCCCCTAAGCTTCTCCATCTCTTCTCCTCTTCAACTCCTCTTCTCTCCATACCAATATGATCAACTCAACTCAACACTCCCCCTCAAGCTTAGCTTTGTGAAAGCCTAAGCTTGGATAGCAATGAGATCTTCCTCATTAAAAACCTTACCAAGGAAAAACCATTGGGATAAAACCTTGATAAGGGAAAAAGAGTAAAGACCTCACAGCCAAGGGGATCAGCTCCTTCTCTTCCCAAGATCAATGAGGCCCAACCGTATGTGAATGGACTCCATTGTCTTCTGTCTTGCAGCCTTGGTGAACACATCCGCTAACTGATCTTCACTTCTTGTGTAGCATGGCAAGATGACTCCTAAGATGATCATCTGCCTCACCTTGTGGCAATCAACTTCAATGTGCTTGGTTCTCTCATGGAACACCGAGTTGGAGGCAATGTGGATAGCTGCTTGGTTGTCACAATGCATGGTCATTGGCGTGGCTTGATCAATCTCCAAATGCTTCAAGATGCCTTTGATCCATACTAACTCGTTAGTGAGCTTCAGCATAGCTCTATACTCAGCTTCTGCACTTGAGCAAACACCACCTTCTGCTTCTTACTCTTCCAAGTCACCAAGTTGCCTCCAATGAATGTGCAATAGCCTGTGGTTGATCTCCTGTCTGCTCTATCACCAGCCCAATCCGCATCACAGTATCCCACCACTTCAGTGCTTCCATTGCAGCCCATCCATACTCCTTGATCAGGTGAGCCGTTGAGATACATCAAGATCCTCTCCACCATGCGCCAATGATGTTCCTTAGGTACTTGCATGTGTTGACTCACCTGATTCACAGCAAAACAAATGTCAGGTCTAGTTATAGTGAGATAAATCAATTTGCCAACTAGTTTTCTATAGAGTTTAGGATCCTGATAAGGTTTGCTGTCTTCAATCTCCCCCTCTCGTGGGACTTTGTAGCCATCCTCCATAGGCATCCTTGCTGTCTTGCCTCCATAAGCACCTGCACCTTTCAAAAGATCAAGTGTATACTTCCTTTGGGACATGAACAAACCTTCCTTGGATCTACATATCTCAATTCCAAGAAAGTATTTCATTTCTCCCAAGTCTTTAATCTCAAACATGGATTTAAGAAACTCCTTGGTTGCTATGATACCTTCCTTATCACTCCCTGTGATAATGATATCATCAACATACACAAGAAGTGCAATCATACCTGAGGGAGTCGTGAGTGTGAAGAGGGTGTGATCTAGTTCAGACTTCTTGAAGCCTCGGCCATTCAGAGTAGTGCTCAACTTGTTGTACCAAGCTCTTGGTGATTGCTTCAGCCCATAGATGGCTTTCTTCAGTCTCAACACATTTCCACTCTTCACTAAGTGTTCAAGGCCTGGAGGTGGATGCATATACACTTCATCCTCAAGTTCACCTTGTAGAAACGCATTCTTCACATCCATTTGCCATAACCCCCATCCAAGATTCACAGCTAAGCTTAGTACAATCCGGATTGTGTGGAGTTTAGCTACTGGTGCAAAGGTTTCTATGTAATCTTCTCCATAAGTTTGAGTGAAACCTCTTGCAACTAGCCTTGACTTCTTCCTCTCAACCTTTCCATCCGCTTTGTACTTGATTGTGAATATCCATCTACTAGTCACAGCCTTCTTCCCTTTTGGTAACTCACTCTCATACCATGTATCATTCTTGATCATTGCTCCTGCCTGCTCATCTCCAACTGATTCCTTCCATTCTTTATCTTTCATTGCTTCTTCATAGCTTCTTGGGATGTGATTCTCATCCAAGTTTACCATGAAAGCGCAATGTGCTTCTGGATATTGAGCAAAGGAGCACACGGCTTGAGAAGGATGCTCCACAGCTTGGGCATTGTAGTACACTCTCGTGTTTACCCAACTGGAAGGATCCTTCCTTATCCTTGTACTCCTTCTTAGTGGCTGCACAACCGGTTCTTCTTCCTGTTGTTCTTCTACCACTTCATCTTGAGAAGGTGTTTGTGTCACACCATGATCATGTCCATGACCATCCGAGCCTATGCTCTCTTCTCCTTCATTCTCTACTCCTCCTTCATCTTGGTTGGCCTCTTGCATAGGCTCCTCATGCTCCTCTCCTCCCTCATGATCAAGGTGGGATGGTGAACCAACTTCAGGAGGTGTAGTTGCGTGATTCCTTGGATCCTGGGATGTACTGATTCCAAGACCTTCAAGAATGATCCGCAAGGTGGTGGCCTTGTCTGATGTTAAGTCCTTCAGGTCTTCTTGATTCTTTTCTTCATAGTATCCTCTATCTTCCAAGAACTTCACATCTCTAGATACAAGAACTCTCCTTGCTATAGGATCATAGCATTTGTATCCTTTCTGTGTAGCTGAGTATCCTATGAACACAGCCTTAGTGCTTCTTGCTTCTAGCTTGTTGATCATCTCTCCTGGTTTGAGTACAAAGCATAGGCATCCAAAGACTCGCAAATAATCAAGAGCTGGCTTGTACCTGTTCAGAACTTCAAATGGAGCCTTCTCATTCAGAACTTTGGTTGGGTTCTGTTTATCAGGTAACAAGCAGTGGCAACCGCATCACTCCAAAATCTCTTTGGAACATTACTCTGAAACATAAGTGACCTTGCCACTTCCATGAGATGCCTATTCTTCCTCTCAGCCACTCCATTTTGCTGTGGAGTATAAGGACAGCTTGTTTGATGTAGGATCCCATGTTGTGATAGGTGTTGCTTGAATGCATGACTCGTGTACTCTCCCTCCATTATCTGATCTCAAAATTTTAATCTTAGCATGATAATGGTTAGTTACATAAGTTTGAAAGTTCCTAAATGCATCAAGTACCCTATCTTTGGTTGAATTAAGGTTAACCAGGTGTATTTGGATTTTTCATCAATGAATGTGACAAAATACTTATAACTATCTCTAGATAAGCAAGGGGCAGTCCACACATCTGAGTGAATTAGATCAAAGCAATTATCATAAACGGTAGTAGACTTTTGAAACACAGTTCTACAATGCTTGCCTAAAATACAAGCTTCACAATCTTTGTTCTCAAACACAACACCTGGTACCATTAAGTTCAAAGCTTTAACATGAGGGTGTCCTACTCTAGCATGCCACAATGCATTTTTATTCAACAAAGAAGCAGAAGTAAACGAGCAACTATAATCAGGAACAGAAGTGAGTTCTTCAAGCATATAGAGATCTCCCTTAGTCACCCCTTTCCCAATCAATCTGCTGCTCTCAATATCCTGAAACTTCACATCATTAGGACTAAAGATAACATTGCATTGTAAATCATTAGTACATTTCTTCACTGATAATAGGTTTGATGTGAATTCAGGCATGTAAAAAGCTCTA
Organism: Brassica rapa; assembly: GCF_000309985.2. Lineage (NCBI taxonomy): Eukaryota > Viridiplantae > Streptophyta > Magnoliopsida > Brassicales > Brassicaceae > Brassica > Brassica rapa. Next base: position 42,032 of record NW_022610839.1, read on the forward strand.
GATTCTTTGTTAAACAGCTTAAGCTTTCCTATTCCTCTAATGGGTATCTTATCCCCATTTGCTATCATCACATGCCCATGTGTAGGTTCTATATCCTTAATCAAGTTTTCATCACTTATCATATGATGTGATGCACCAGAATCAACAATCAATGGTTTACTTACTCGTTTAGCATTATGGCATAGATTACTAAGTGATGGATGCATCTTATCAGTTCTAGCAATATGAGCATGTCTATACTCATTCCTAGCTTCTAACCGTTCTACTAGTTCTCTAATTAAGTGATCATCCTTATATGCAATCATAGAAGCTCCAAAGGAATAACCGTAAGTGTTACCGTTTTCCTTTAGCATTTTGAAGAGGGCATCAAGGTCTGATCTCTTGATGTAGTCATCATTGCTGCGGGAGCTTGAGGCGCCTGTGTAAGCCACCAGAGACTTCCCATTCCCATCATTGCCTCCAAGCCCATCCACTTCACTGATCTTGCTGGTGCCAGCTCCACTTGAACCTTCAGTCACATTTGCCCTTCCCTCACGCTCCTTCATGAACTTGGCCGGCTTGAGGTGTGGGTGCAGTATCCAGCATTGGCTCTTCTTATGACCATGCTTCTTGCAATGATCACAGTTGCCATTGAACTTCCTGTCCTCGTACTTCCCGTGAGATGCCTTGTTTGCTTGTGGAGCCTCGGTTGAATCCTCATGAGCTGCTTGATTGGCAAGAGAGAGCTCCCCCTTTCCTCCAAACAAACCCATAGATCCCTGCTCCCTTTGGATTTGTGCACACACCTCCTCAAGGTCCGGAAGCTTGTCTGACCTTAACATGTGCTGGATGAGCTGGGTGTAGGCCGGGTTCAGTGTGAGAAGCAGACCAAAGACCTTGTCTTGCTCGCGCCTCTCATTCAACTGATCTGGATCAGTTGTGCTCGGCCTCAGCATCTCCAGCTCTGACCATAAGGACCTGAACCTCCCCAAGTGCTTAGTGAACTCCATGTCCTCTTGTGCAAGACGGTTGATCGCTAGCTTCACTTCAAACACACGGCTGAGGTTGGAATGTTCCCATACACCTTCTTCAGCGTGTCCCACAGCTCCTTGGCTGATTCACAGTAGCTGTAGGCATCCAAGATAGCTGGGTCCAAGGATGCGTGTAGAACCGTCATCACCAGCATGTCTTCTTGTTGCCATTTCTCCACAGCCGCTTCATTGGAGACCTCTTCTTGATCTCCTCCCTGAGTAATGAGTTTCGGAGCCTCCCCTGTTGTGATGTGCCCCCACAAACCCTTACTTCCCACCGCAGTCTTCACCATCCGAGACCACACAAGGTAGTTGCTACCTTTGAAAGTAACCGCTACCTTCATCCTCATGTTCATCCCCTGTTCCATCTTTGCTTGACTTGAAAACTTGAATCTTGGATCTCGTACACACCAACCTTGAGTCTAGAATCACGCAAACCCACAGAACGTAGCACAGCTTCAACTAGAACGAAACCACAGCTTCAACACCTTCAAGACTACTCGCGTGTAGCTTCCAGACGTTTAGCTTGTAACTCTCTAAAGATCAAACCCCAGATTCAAATGAACCTGGCTCTGATACCATATGAGATTAAGAGATCTTTAGAGTGATTAGAATAAAGAGAGTGTTTAGGAGTGATTAAGAGAAGTTTGTGAAAGATTAAGAGACTAGAAAGAGCCGTTTAGAGTCTAAGAGAAAACCATAGTCTAAGAGATTAGAGAGACTCGAACTGATTGATCTTATTAATGAGTGAGGTTACATATTTATAGAGAAAGAATTAGGGTTTACAAGAGGCGAAATAGGCACTATTGAAGCATGTAGAGTCAAGGTTGCTTTCCGGATGATTGGATGGTAAGGCTCACACGCTTTGCCTCTTTACAGCCTGTTCCAGCCTGGCACGCTCTTCCCTTATCCACTCAACGGTCTGATCCCTTCTCCTTAAGTCCCCAAGGTAACACTCCCTTGTTACCGTTTCACTTGGTCGAGTTGGGTAAGTTTTGGTCGAGACCTTTGGTACGGACGGTACGGCCATGTACGGCCTTGTACGGACGTCCGTACCATTCACACCCAAACCCCCTAAGCTTCTCCATCTCTTCTCCTCTTCAACTCCTCTTCTCTCCATACCAATATGATCAACTCAACTCAACACAAAGTGATTCATCCTGGTTTGATTGGAACGACGGAGAAGCTGTCCTATTCCCAAACTGGGAAACTGGAATCACCTGATTAGAAAGTGGGATAACTTCTTCATCCCAACTCCTATGAGATTTATTCAACTTCCTGGTGATTCTCCACCATTTTATGTATCCAAATCAAGCTTCTTACAAAGTGACTCATCCTGGTTTGATTGGAACGACGAAGAAGCTGTCCTATTCCCAAACTGGGAAACTGGAATCACCTGATTTGAAAGTGGGATAATTTCTTAATCCCAACTCCTATGAGATTTATTCAACTTCCTGATGGTTCTCCAACACTTTATGTATCAAATCGAGCTTCTTACAAAGTGACTCATCCTGGTTTGATTGGAACGACGAAGAAGCTGTCCTATTCTCAAACTGGGAAACTGGAATCACCTGATTTGAAAGTGGGATAACTTCTTCATCCCAACTCCTATGAGATTTATTCAACTTCCTGGTGATTCTCCAACACTTTATGTATCCAAATCAAGCTTCTTACAAACTGATTCATTCTTGTTTGATTGGAACGACGAAGAAGCTGTCCTATTCCCAAACTGGGAAACTGGAATCACCTGATTAGAAAGTGGGATAACTTCTTCATCCCAACTCCTATGAGATTTATTCACATCCTGGTGTTTCCCCACCATTTTATGTATCAAAATCAAGCTTCTTACAAAGTGACTTTCCTGGTTTGATGGAACGACGAAGAAGCTGTCCTATTCCCAAACTGGGAAACTGGAATCACCTGATTTGAAAAGTGGGATAACTTCTTCATCCCAATTCCTATGACATTTATTCAACTTTCTGGTGATTCTCCAACACTTTATGTATCCAATCATGCTTCTTACAAAGTGATTCATCCTGGTTGATTGGAACGACGGAGAAGCTGTCCTATTCCCAAACTGGGAACTGGAATCACCTGATTTGAAAGTGGGATAACTTCTTCATCCCAACTCCTATGAGATTTATTCAACATCCTGGTGTTTCCCCACCATTTTATTATAAAATCAAGCTTCTTACAAAGTGATTCATCTGGTTTGATTGGAACGACGGAAAAGCTGTCCTATTCCCAAACTGGAAACTGGAATCACCTGATTAGAAATTGGGATAACTTCTTCATCCCACTCCTATGAGATTTATTCAACTTCCTGGTGTTTCTCCACCATTTTATGTATCAAAATCAAGCTTCTTACAAGTGATTCATCCTGGTTTGATTGAACGACGAAGAACCTGTCCTATTCCCAAACTGGGAAACTGGAATCACTGATTAGAAAGTGGGATAACTTCTACTTCATCCCAACTCCTATGAGATTTATATTCAACTTCCTGGTGTTCTCCACCATTTTATGTATCAAAATCAAGCTTCTTACAAAGTGACTCATCCTGGTTTGATTGGAACAAGAAGAAGCTGTCCTATTCCCAACGGGAAACTGGAATCACCTGATTAGAAGTGGGATAACTTCTTCACCCAACTCCTATTAGATTTATTCAACTTCCTGGTGTTTTCCCCACCATTTTATGTATCCAAATCAAGCTTCTTACAAAGTGATTCATCCTGGTTTGATTGGATTGACGAAGAAGCTGTCCTATTCCCAAACTGGAAACTGGAATCACCTGATTTGAAAGTGGGATAATTTCTTCATCCCAACTCCTATGAGATTTATTCAACTTCCTAATGATTCTCCAACACTTTATGTATCCAAATCGAGCTTCTTACAAAGTGATTCATCCTGTTTTAATTGGAACGACGAAGAAGCTGTCCTATTCCCAAACTGGGAAACTGGAATCACCTGATTAGAAAGTGGGATAACTTCTTCATTCTAACTCCTATTAGATTTATTCAACTTCCTGATGATTCTCCAACCCTTTATGTATCCAAATCAAGCTTCTTACAAAGTGATTCATCCTGGTTTGATTGGAACGACGAAGAAGCTGTCCTATTCCCAAACTGGGAAACTGGAATCACCTGATTAGAAAGTGGGATAACTTCTTCATCCCAACTCCTATGAGATTTATTCAACTTCCTGGTGTTTCTCCACCATTTTATGTATCCAAATCAAGCTTCTTACAAAGTGATTCATCCTGGTTTGATTGGAACGACGAAGAAGCTGTCCTATTCCCAAACTGGGAAACTGGAATCACCTGATTAGAAAGTAAGATAACGTCTTCATCCCAACTCGTATGAGATTTATTTAACTTCTTGGTGTTTCTCCACCATTTTATGTATCCAAATCAAGCTTCTTACAAAGTGATTCATTCTGGTTTGATTGGAACGACGGAAAAGCTGTCCTATTCCCAAACTGGAAAACTGGAATCACCTGACTAGAAAGTGGGATAACTTCTTCATCCCAACTCCTATGAGATTTATTCAACATCCTGGTGTTTCCCCACCATTTTATGTATCAAAATCAAGCTTCTTACAAAGTGATTCATCCTGGTTTGATTGGAACGACGAAGAAGCTGTTCTATTCCCAAACTGAGAAATTGGAATCACCTGATTAGAAAGTGGGATAACTTCTTCATTCCAACTCCTATTAGATTTATTCAACTTCCTGGTGATTCTCCAACACTTTATGTATCCAAATCAAGCTTCTTACAAAGTGATTCATCCTGGTTTGATTGGAACGACGAAGAAGCTTTTCTATTCCCAAACTGGGAAACTGGAATCACCTGATTAGAAAGTGGGATAACTTCTTCATCCCAACTCCTATGAGATTTATTCAACATCCTGGTGTTTCCCCACCATTTTATGTATCAAAATCAATCTTCTTACAAAGTGACTCATCCTGGTTTGATTGGAACGACGAAGAAGCTGTCCTATTCCCAAACTGGGAAACTGGAATCACCTGATTTGAAAGTGGGATAACTTCTTCATCCCAACTCCTTTGAGATTTATTCAACTTTCTGGTGATTCTCCAACACTTTATGTATCCAAATCAAGCTTCTTACAAAGTGATTCATCCTGGTTTGATTGGAACGACGGAGAAGCTGTCCTATTCCCAAACTGGGAAACTGGAATCACCTGATTAGAAAGTGGGATAACTTCTTCATCCCAACTCCTATGAGATTTATTCAACTTCCTGGTGTTTCTCCACCATTTTATGTATCCAAATCAAGCTTCTTACAAAGTGATTCATCCTGGTTTGATTGGAACGACAAAGAACCTGTCCTATTCCCAAACTCGGAAACTGGAATCACCTGATTAGAAAGTGGGATAACTTCTTCATCCCAACTCCTATGAGATTTATTCAACTTCCTGGTGATTCTCCAACACTTTATGTATCCAAATCAAGCTTCTTACAAAGTGATTCATCCTGGTTTGATTTGAACGACGAAGAAGCTGTCCTATTCCCAAACTGGGAAACTGGAATCACCTGATTTGAAAGTGGGATAACTTCTTCATCCCAACTCCTATGAGATTTATTAAACTTCCTGGTGATTCTCCAACACTTTATGTATCCAAATCAAGCTTCTTACAAAGTGATTCATCCTGGTTTGATTGGAACGACGAAGAAGCTGTTCTATTCCCAAACTGAGAAAGTGGAATCACCTGATTAGAAAGTGGGATAACTTCTTTATTCCAACTCCTATTAGATTTATTCAACTTCCTGGTGATTCTCCAACACGTTATGTATCCAAATCAAGCTTCTTACAAAGTGATTCATCCTGGTTTGATTGGAACGACGAAGAAGCTGTCCTATTCCCAAACTGGGAAACTGGAATCACCTGATTAGAAAGTGGGATAACTTCTTCATCCCAACTCCTATGAGATTTATTCAACTTCCTGGTGATTCTCCAACACTTTATGTATCCAAATCAAGCTTCTTACAAAGTGATTCATCCTGGTTTGATTGGAACGACGGAGAAGCTGTCCTATTCCCAAACTGGGAAACTGGAATCACCTGATTAAAAAGTGGGATAACTTCTTCATCCCAACTCCTATGAGATTTATTCAACTTCCTGGTGTTTCTCCACCATTTTATGTATAAAAATCAAGCTTCTTACAAAGTGACTCATCCTGGTTTGATTGGAACGACGAAGAAGCTGTCCTATTCCCAAACTGGGAAACTGGAATCACCTGATTTGAAAGTGGGATAACTTCTTTATCCCAACTCCTATGAGATTTATTCAACTTTCTAGCGTTTCTCCAACCCTTTATGTATCCAAATCAAGCTTCTTACAAAGTGATTCATCCTGGTTTGATTGGATTGACGAAGAAGCTGTCCTATTCCCAAACTGGGAAACTGGAATCACCTGATTAGAAAGTGGGATAACTTCTTCATTCCAACTCCTATGAGATTTATTCAACTTCCCGGTGATTCTCCAACATTTTATGTATCCAAATCAAGCTTCTTACAAAGTGATTCAGCCTGGTTTGATTGGAACGACGAAGAAGCTGTCCTATTCCCAAACTGGGAAACTGGAATCACCTGATTAGAAAGTGGGATAACTTCTTCATCCCAACTCCTATGAGATTTATTCAACATCCTGGTGTTTCCCACCATTTTATGTATCAAAATCAAGCTTCTTACAAAGTGACTCATCCTGGTTTGATTGGAACGACGAAGAAGCTGTCCTATTCCCAAATTGGGAAACTGGAATCACCTGATTTGAAAGTGGGATAACTTCTTCATCCCAACTCCTATGAGATTTATTCAACATCCTGGTGTTTCCCCTCCATTTTATGTATCAAAATCAAGCTTCTTACAAAGTGACTCATCCTGGTAAGGGTGTAGCTAGAATTTGTCGGTTTAAAGTATTTATCTTTAAATCATTTAAAGGTGGATGAATTGCTTTAATTTTATTTCCATCCACTTGTTCCCATACTTGGCTTAATGATATACTCGCATTAATCGTCTTGAATGGATAATTGATATTATGAGCTATTGAATAAATTTCAAACCATACGAAAAATGGAATATTCATTTCTTTTAGTATCATACAATCATACCATTTTTCTCTGTACTCATTGGTTTGTTGTTTAGAGAAAGTTTTAAAATACCAACTTCGTTTTTCTTCATTTTCTTTTGAATAAAAGTCTTCTCTTATATATTGTTTATCAATTTCGTATTTTTTAGTTATAACATTTATTGATCTAAAATCTGATGGAGTAGGTGATGTTGGATATGCATCTTGATCTGGTTCTGCTATTGGTGCTTTAAATCTTATCGGTTCATCTTGTTTAGAGTTTTGATTTACACTTTCCGTTTCTGAATTTGTACTGGATTGACCCGTACGATATTCAGAAAAAGAGGCTCTTGAATGATACGAACTTATTCTAGGTGGAAGTGGATCCCTATAAGATCCAAACCTTAATAATATTTTTCCATCTTTCTGCTCAATTATTTTAGATATATTCTTTTGCTCAAAATTTCTAGGCGGTTGAGTAATTTCAATTTTCCATTGATCTGGAATAGTTATTTCATCCCATTTTAATTGCTTTGGTGTGTATGTAGCTGTTGGTGTATCTTTACTATGGACTGCTAGAATTGTTGTTTCTCCTTTATCATCTTGTAATAGACATCTTGGGTTAAACTCAGAAGTTGATTGCTTAAAATAAACTCGATAAAGTAGAAGATATCCATGTCTTTCATTTTGAAATTTTATTTCAGGTAAATGTACATTTAAAGTTAAAGTATTGAGTATGGTTGGGTCATGCAAGCTTACTTGAAAGTTAGGGGCACAATTAAAATATACAGCACCATTGCATAAATTTGATTGTACTGCTCCTAAAAGAGAGTCTTCAAATTTTAAGAGAGTTTTATGTCTTAATAACATTAATATTGGCGAGTCTATACCTGTTCTTGATAAGGGTTTTATAGCAATTTGGATTAGACCAAAATGAATGTAATTAAATCCTTTTTGCTTATATTTTTCCAAAGCTAGAGAAGATAATAACTTAATTTCTTCAAATTCATTTTGTAGAGACAAAGTTTGCTCATGTTCTTTAATTGAATAAGCTGTTTTAAAATCAAAAGTTCCTATTTGATATATATGTTCTGGATTAATATGCGGTAAATGATCTCTTGATATTTCTTGATTAAACGTTGTTATTTTTGACATAATTTCTCTTGAGTTAATTGTTGAATTTGAAGAGGTTGATGCATTTTTTGATTTAAAAAGTTTTCTAAACGAAGACGCCATGATTTAATCTATATTTAAACTCATTACAGAAGAGATACTAACCGATTCTAATTGGACACAACTGAGGTTTACCAACGGTCTTACTGCCTTCTCTGGACTTGCTGCCTGGAACACCTACAGTAACAGTGTTTCTTTAGATGGTGAGGATCTTATCTTGACAAGTTTAAATTAGATTCATACACAGAAATCTTGTTTCTAAAACCCTTTAAACAAATTGCATCGTTTGAATAATCGTTTGGCTCTGATACCAGTTTAATATAACGATTCCTTATTAATTTGTTTTAATTATTGTAACGTTATTACTATTTTGATATACAAAATTTTGGAATTTGATATTTATAAGAATTTGAGCGTTGTACACAGAATATGATTAAAACTTACTTTTATTTATCTTGAGTTGTGATACAATCTTTGATTACAAACTTAAAACTTAGAAAACCAGGAAATTTCAGAGAGAAGGGAGAGCTTTTAGAGAGTGAAGGTTTTTTGAGAGTGAAATTTGCTCGTGCCCTCTTCCTTGAACATAATTAAGTATTTATAGGCAAAGAGTGCTTGAATAAAGTCTTGCAACGTGTCGTCTTCTAGTGGTGCCGACACTTGATTTAATACGTGTTGAGTCTTGAGTGGTGCCGACAATTGCTGTCAAAAACTGTTGTTGTTTTGTGCAGAAGTCTTCGTGTGGGTCCCATGTGGGTCCCGCCATTGTCGGTTGGATTCTTTCTCGAAATTCTTGCATAGCTTTTCCGCGAGTCTTGTTATACAGATATACTCTGTATATTATTTTGTAGATAGTAGTAATAAAAATACAGAGAAGAAAATACAGAAATAATGTACAGAGTCTACTAGAATATACTTAAAATCGAAATTGTAAATATAGACATACTTTTAGGTTTTCTTTTTTTTTTTTTTTTTTTTTTTTTTATATCATACGGATCTTGGCCTAACGGGCCGCCGTAAGGATCTTCAGGTTGCATAATGTCAACTTGTTGGTTGTCATCGTCTGTATCATCATGTTCCGCCTCAAATTGCGTCAGCATTTCGGCGATAAGTTTCTTCATTTTTTCCTTTCTTGATGATTTCTGGGAAGAGGAAGAGGTTGTTGAACTTGTTGGACTTGATGTTGGTCTTTTTTGTGGACTTGGATTTGTTTGGGATATTTGGGTTGGGTTGAGAAGAGGTATAGATTTGGATATAGTTTGGATTGCTGTTTTGGCTTGATTTGTAATTTGGAAATATTTTTGGATACCTGCAAGGGAACATCTGTCAAGGTTATATTTTTCCCACCATTTGACTCTGAATTCCCGGAGGAGAGAATAAGGCATGTCTTGGAGAGCGATAGCAAGGGTAAAATGCCATGAACATATCCATGGGATGCCCATGTCAATATGAAACCAAATTTTGTTTAGAGGCCCAACTGGTTGATCAAATACGTGTTTCTTGTAGAATGGGTAGGAGGTCTTGAGTACTTGGTCGGGGTAGATCGGATCTGCTGGTCCGTACCAATACCACCATTCGTTGAACCATCCTGGTATCGTCTTTGTGCAGTTTTGATCAAAACTGAAGAACCAAGAGTGGTCATAGGGTCTGAGTAAAAAGGCTCGGAAAAAGGCATTTTTGTAATCGGTATAGGTGTAGCCGTCGATATGATAGCCTGGGGTAGAAAAAGGTTTTGTTGTATGATGATGTATAAAACCAAGGTCTTGGGTAGAACAAATTCGTAGGAATTTGCAGGTTGAATAGTTGATGAGGTTTGGGTTCGTCTTGTCTTTGTAATGGGTGATTTCTATAGACTTAGAGTCTACTAGAATATACTCATAAAAGGATTGGTTTTTGGTTATGTTATCTGTTGGCCAGGGACTGTCCTCGTAGAAGACTCGATTGATGAAGGTTTTGAGTTGGGTAAGGTTTACTGGTTTAGTGTATGGGGTCGTCATAAGGTGTTGCTTATAAGGTTTGGTGTAGTAGACTGGTTTAGTGTTTGGAGTAGTGTTTGAGGTTGTGTTTGGGGTTGCTGTAGATGATTGTGCTTCCATCTTTGATGACTTTTCAGAGACTGCTTTTGAATAAGATAGAGGAGGATATTCAGCTAATGCTGAGTAAGGGTTTGGAGTTAAAGTCCTTCCTTGGAGATGTGGTTGGTTTTTGATATAATCTGAGGCTGTCATCGGCTTTTTCATCTTCTGGTCACTCATTTTGAATATCTTGTTGTTGTTGATTATCTGTGGATTTTCCCTGCAAATATTCTCTTGTTAGAAAGTCGGGTAAAGAATTTTTTTCTCCTTTAATATATTGAATATCGAAATCGAAAACGGATAATATTGCTTGCCATCTAGCAAATATTTGTTTTGATACTAGGTTTTTGACATCTTTTTGTAATATTTCTTTTGCTGATTTGCAATCTACTCTTAGTAAAAACTTTTTGTTGATTAAGTCATCTTGGAATTTTGAGATACAATTAACAATTGAGAGAACTTCTTTCTTTACTGTTGAATAATGCTTTTGTGGTCCTAACCAGACTCCTGAATGGAATCGAACTATAGATTCTTGTTTTGATTGTGGTAATTTTTGCTTAAGAATTCCTCCATAACCTATTTCTGAAGCATCAGTTTCAACTATCATGTCAGCTTCAGGATTTGGTATGGAAAGGCATGGAAGAGTTTTAACCTTTTGCTTAACTTGTTTGACTAAAAGGGTATGTTGATTAGTCCATGGTTTTGGATTCTTTTGTAACCGTTGAAATAATGGTTGAATTGTTTTCCTAAGATTGGGTAAGAAGTCTGAAACATAGTTTAGACATCCTAAAAATCTTTGTAATTGGGTTTTTTCTCTTAACTCGTCAGGAAATTTATCTGCGAATTCAATTGATCTTGAAATAGGTGTGATTGTTCCTTGATATATATTATGTCCTAAAAATCTTATTTTTGTTTGGAATAAAGAAATTTTCTTGGCTGATATAACTAATCCATGTTTTTTTACTATACTGAGGAATGTGTTTAAGTGACTAATGTGTTGGTCTATTGTAGTGGAGTATACTAACACGTCATCTATGTAGACAATTGTAAATTTTGAATAATTATTGAATATATCATTCATTATATGTTGAAATTCAGAAGGTGCGTTTTTAAGACCAAAAGGCATTACATTCCATTCATAATGTCCGAATGGTACGGTAAATGCTGTTTTATATTTATCTTTTTCGGCAATTTGTATTTGCCAAAAGCCACTTTTCATGTCAAATTTTGAATAAATTTTTGCATTATAAAGTCGTTTTAATAAATCTCTTTTGTTAGGTATTGGATATCGTATCCATTGTAATACATCATTTAATGGTTTATAATTTATTACTAATCTTGGTATCCCACGTTCTTTTTCAGCTTGATTATTTACATAAAAGGCCGAACAGCTCCAGGGAGATTTGGATGACCTGATTAATTTTTTGTCTAATAAATCATTTATTTCCTTTTTACAGTGTTCTAATAACTCCTTATTCATTTGAATAGGTCTTGCTTTAGTTGGTATATTTCTTTCGTTAAACTCTTTTATATATGGGAGTTCAACTGTATGTTGTTTTCTTTCCCAGAAAGCGTTTGGCAATTCTGAACAGATTTGGTTTAATATATCGTTTTCAATAGCTTTTATCTTGCTTATTATGTAAGGCATCTTAAGTTGTTCTTCTATTTTTTTGTATGCTATTTCATTTTGTAGATATTGTATATGATTTTGTTTCCCTTTTATTAAATTAATTGTTTTTTGAATAGAATTTTGTTGTAAGCTTAGTATTTCTTTGGTTTTCATAGGAGATAAGAATTCAAATGATAATTTTGTTCCTACTACTTTTGTGGTTACTCCTATTTCTGTTACTTTGAATGGATATATTTGAGTAAAAAATGGAGTTCCTAATATTATTTCTTGTGTTAAGTTTTTTACTAGAATAAATTGATTTTTGAAGCAATATCCTTGGTTACATATTTTTGCACATGATAGTTTATATTGTACCTTTAAATTACTTCCGTTTGCTCCACTTAATTTTTCAGTTGTTTTTTCATAATATTTAGTTGGTATAATTCCTTCGCGAATACAGTTGTAATCAGCACCTGTATCCATTAATGCTATTATGTTTATTTTGAAATCATGTCCCACATGTAAGGTAATATTTGTATACCATTTTTGATAATTGATTTTATTAATTATTTGAATATAGTCTTCGGTAGGTTCGATTTGCTTATTTTCGTCATTTTCTAGATTTGTATTACTTGTAGATGCTTGATTTAAACTAGTTGTAGATGTTGGAGTATTTTTTGCTTCTATTAATGATAATTTAGCATCCGTTTGCAATTGTTTTAATTCGTGTTGATTTACTATTAATTGTAATTCTTTAATTTGCGTTTTTAATTGCTTAACTTCATTTTGTAGTTCTCCCGTAGTTACTTGCTTAAATAAACTTTGTGTAGGATATTTGTCAAATATTTTATTTAAACTAAAGGGTTGAGGGCAAGATAATTGGTTTTCTTGATATATTATATCTTTTAGTTTAGTTAAATATTCTTTCTTAATTTTTGGATCGTCAATTTTATCAATTATGTCTAGTAGAAATTGTTTATCAATATCTTTTGTTATAACGTTAATAATTTTACAATTGCATAGATTATCAGACAATTCTTGTGATTCTATTGAAGTATCACTAATATTTCCTATCTCATCTATAGAGTTATCACAACTTGATTCTTCTGATATTTCTGATTCTGATATTAATAGTTTAGTTAATTTTTCTTGTATATCTGGTTGATTTTGAAATATTTCATTTATCTTCTTTTTCATTTTACATTCCGTGGATTTATGTCCAGGTCTTTTACAATTCCAACATACTATTTTCTGCTTATTATTTGATTTGTGCTTATTATTCTTTGTATAGTATTGATTTGTTGATTTTTTATTAAATTTATTATTTTTATGAAAATAATTAGTTTTATTATGCCTATGCTTTAGTCGTTTAATTCTTGATGGAGGATTAAGTTGATTATAGCCATACTGATCACAGAATGATCCCATAGTTATTTTAAACTTAAATTTATCATTTCGTTTTTTATCTTTATGTTCTTGACATATAGCTAATCCTTCTTTCTTTATAAATGCGAATAATTGTCCGTAAGTAATCGTATTCCAAGGGATTGGTTGTCCTCCTGAATACTCTTTTAATTTACCAATTACTCTTTCTGCAAAGAAAGATGGTAATCCTGAGATAAACCGTTCTTTCCAAAATGCTTGATTACAATCGTTTCTTTGGAATATGTTTGTTATAAAAACATCCTTGTACCATTTAAAATCTCCTAATGTTGGACACCTTAAATTTGTTAATATAATTTTTTTACTTTCTAATTCTTCTTTAGGATTTCCAATAAAATGCATTGTTAAAGTATGTATTAATACTTCTACTGCGTTTTGCACCTCTATATCATTCATAAATCCCTCTTCATCTTCTTGTTGTTTTATTTCAACATGATTAATTATAGATTCTTGTGTAATTGCGTCTAATGAGTTATCCCACCAATATCTTAATGCTCCAGTAAATCCAGATACTAACAAAATGCATGATTGTTGATCATTATTTCCTCTACCTTTGTAAGCCATTGTAGCCATTACCATTTCTTGAAATAAATTTAGCATTTCATATTCTGATCGTCCATCTATATTCCATTCGTATATACTTTCTCCAGAGTATTCTTTACTAGTATATTTGTGATGTTCTTCAAATAATAAATCAGGTGGAGTATGCCTAGGATAATATGGTTTTCTTGATTTATTTTTTATTCGATTTATTTCTTGTATATCGTTTTCTGATTGTGAGGAGGTTTGGATAGATTCATTGTTATCTTCATCTATAGTGTTTATTCCTTTTCCTTTATCTAACCTGTCTAATCTGGTCGAAATTGATTTTAAAATTTCATTTTCAGGAAATTTGATTTGTCTTGTTGTTGGTTTAAAGATTGGGTAGGTCGTTGATGAGAAAGGGTGTTGAGTGTGTTGGTCCACTTTTCCTTTTTCATTAATATTTATTTTATTATCAATGCTGTCTATCTGTTTAGAAATTGTATGTAGTATTTGACTTTGATAATTGTTCTGTTGATATATAGATTTAATATCTTGCATTAACACTGGTTCTTTATCATCTTTGTTAGCTCCAGTTTTAAAGGGTGTAGCTAGAATTTGTCGGTTTAAAGTATTTATCTTTAAATCATTTAAAGGTGGATGAATTGCTTTAATTTTATTTCCATCCACTTGTTCCCATACTTGGCTTAATGATATACTCGCATTAATCGTCTTGAATGGATAATTGATATTATGAGCTATTGAATAAATTTCAAACCATACGAAAAATGGAATATTCATTTCTTTTAGTATCATACAATCATACCATTTTTCTCTGTACTCATTGGTTTGTTGTTTAGAGAAAGTTTTAAAATACCAACTTCGTTTTTCTTCATTTTCTTTTGAATAAAAGTCTTCTCTTATATATTGTTTATCAATTTCGTATTTTTTAGTTATAACATTTATTGATCTAAAATCTGATGGAGTAGGTGATGTTGGATATGCATCTTGATCTGGTTCTGCTATTGGTGCTTTAAATCTTATCGGTTCATCTTGTTTAGAGTTTTGATTTACACTTTCCGTTTCTGAATTTGTACTGGATTGACCCGTACGATATTCAGAAAAAGAGGCTCTTGAATGATACGAACTTATTCTAGGTGGAAGTGGATCCCTATAAGATCCAAACCTTAATAATATTTTTCCATCTTTCTGCTCAATTATTTTAGATATATTCTTTTGCTCAAAATTTCTAGGCGGTTGAGTAATTTCAATTTTCCATTGATCTGGAATAGTTATTTCATCCCATTTTAATTGCTTTGGTGTGTATGTAGCTGTTGGTGTATCTTTACTATGGACTGCTAGAATTGTTGTTTCTCCTTTATCATCTTGTAATAGACATCTTGGGTTAAACTCAGAAGTTGATTGCTTAAAATAAACTCGATAAAGTAGAAGATATCCATGTCTTTCATTTTGAAATTTTATTTCAGGTAAATGTACATTTAAAGTTAAAGTATTGAGTATGGTTGGGTCATGCAAGCTTACTTGAAAGTTAGGGGCACAATTAAAATATACAGCACCATTGCATAAATTTGATTGTACTGCTCCTAAAAGAGAGTCTTCAAATTTTAAGAGAGTTTTATCTCTTAATAACATTAATATTGGCGAGTCTATACCTGTTCTTGATAAGGGTTTTATAGCAATTTGGATTAGACCAAAATGAATGTAATTAAATCCTTTTTGCTTATATTTTTCCAAAGCTAGAGAAGATAATAACTTAATTTCTTCAAATTCATTTTGTAGAGACAAAGTTTGCTCATGTTCTTTAATTGAATAAGCTGTTTTAAAATCAAAAGTTCCTATTTGATATATATGTTCTGGATTAATATGCGGTAAATGATCTCTTGATATTTCTTGATTAAACGTTGTTATTTTTGACATAATTTCTCTTGAGTTAATTGTTGAATTTGAAGAGGTTGATGCATTTTTTGATTTAAAAAGTTTTCTAAACGAAGACGCCATGATTTAATCTATATTTAAACTCATTACAGAAGAGATACTAACCGATTCTAATTGGACACAACTGAGGTTTACCAACGGTCTTACTGCCTTCTCTGGACTTGCTGCCTGGAACACCTACAGTAACAGTGTTTCTTTAGATGGTGAGGATCTTATCTTGACAAGTTTAAATTAGATTCATACACAGAAATCTTGTTTCTAAAACCCTTTAAACAAATTGCATCGTTTGAATAATCGTTTGGCTCTGATACCAGTTTAATATAACGATTCCTTATTAATTTGTTTTAATTATTGTAACGTTATTACTATTTTGATATACAAAATTTTGGAATTTGATATTTATAAGAATTTGAGCGTTGTACACAGAATATGATTAAAACTTACTTTTATTTATCTTGAGTTGTGATACAATCTTTGATTACAAACTTAAAACTTAGAAAACACAGGAAATTTCAGAGAGAAGGGAGAGCTTTTAGAGAGTGAAGGTTTTTTGAGAGTGAAATTTGCTCGTGCCCTCTTCCTTGAACATAATTAAGTATTTATAGGCAAAGAGTGCTTGAATAAAGTCTTGCAACGTGTCGTCTTCTAGTGGTGCCGACACTTGATTTAATACGTGTTGAGTCTTGAGTGGTGCCGACAATTGCTGTCAAAAACTGTTGTTGTTTTGTGCAGAAGTCTTCGTGTGGGTCCCATGTGGGTCCCGCCATTGTCGGTTGGATTCTTTCTCGAAATTCTTGCATAGCTTTTCCGCGAGTCTTGTTATACAGATATACTCTGTATATTATTTTGTAGATAGTAGTAATAAAATACAGAGAAGAAAATACAGAAATAATGTATTTTCTTCTGTAAAATAATATCTACAAAATAATATACAGAGTATATCTGTATAACAAGACTCGCGGAAAAGCTATGCAAGAATTTCGAGAAAGAATCCAACCGACAATGGCGGGACCCACATGGGACCCACACGAAGACTTCTGCACAAAACAACAACAGTTTTTGACAGCAATTGTCGGCACCACTCAAGACTCAACACGTATTAAATCAAGTGTCGGCACCACTAGAAGACGACACGTTGCAAGACTTTATTCAAGCACTCTTTGCCTATAAATACTTAATTATGTTCAAGGAAGAGGGCACGAGCAAATTTCACTCTCAAAAAACCTTCACTCTCTAAAAGCTCTCCCTTCTCTCTGAAATTTCCTGGTTTTCTAAGTTTTAAGTTTGTAATCAAAGATTGTATCACAACTCAAGATAAATAAAAGTAAGTTTTAATCATATTCTGTGTACAACGCTCAAATTCTTATAAATATCAAATTCCAAAATTTTGTATATCAAAATAGTAATAACGTTACAATAATTAAAACAAATTAATAAGGAATCGTTATATTAAACTGGTATCAGAGCCAAACGATTATTCAAACGATGCAATTTGTTTAAAGGGTTTTAGAAACAAGATTTCTGTGTATGAATCTAATTTAAACTTGTCAAGATAAGATCCTCACCATCTAAAGAAACACTGTTACTGTAGGTGTTCCAGGCAGCAAGTCCAGAGAAGGCAGTAAGACCGTTGGTAAACCTCAGTTGTGTCCAATTAGAATCGGTTAGTATCTCTTCTGTAATGAGTTTAAATATAGATTAAATCATGGCGTCTTCGTTTAGAAAACTTTTTAAATCAAAAAATGCATCAACCTCTTCAAATTCAACAATTAACTCAAGAGAAATTATGTCAAAAATAACAACGTTTAATCAAGAAATATCAAGAGATCATTTACCGCATATTAATCCAGAACATATATATCAAATAGGAACTTTTGATTTTAAAACAGCTTATTCAATTAAAGAACATGAGCAAACTTTGTCTCTACAAAATGAATTTGAAGAAATTAAGTTATTATCTTCTCTAGCTTTGGAAAAATATAAGCAAAAAGGATTTAATTACATTCATTTTGGTCTAATCCAAATTGCTATAAAACCCTTATCAAGAACAGGTATAGACTCGCCAATATTAATGTTATTAAGAGATAAAACTCTCTTAAAATTTGAAGACTCTCTTTTAGGAGCAGTACAATCAAATTTATGCAATGGTGCTGTATATTTTAATTGTGCCCCTAACTTTCAAGTAAGCTTGCATGACCCAACCATACTCAATACTTTAACTTTAAATGTACATTTACCTGAAATAAAATTTCAAAATGAAAGACATGGATATCTTCTACTTTATCGAGTTTATTTTAAGCAATCAACTTCTGAGTTTAACCCAAGATGTCTATTACAAGATGATAAAGGAGAAACAACAATTCTAGCAGTCCATAGTAAAGATACACCAACAGCTACATACACACCAAAGCAATTAAAATGGGATGAAATAACTATTCCAGATCAATGGAAAATTGAAATTACTCAACCGCCTAGAAATTTTGAGCAAAAGAATATATCTAAAATAATTGAGCAGAAAGATGGAAAAATATTATTAAGGTTTGGATCTTATAGGGATCCACTTCCACCTAGAATAAGTTCGTATCATTCAAGAGCCTCTTTTTCTGAATATCGTACGGGTCAATCCAGTACAAATTCAGAAACGGAAAGTGTAAATCAAAACTCTAAACAAGATGAACCGATAAGATTTAAAGCACCAATAGCAGAACCAGATCAAGATGCATATCCAACATCACCTACTCCATCAGATTTTAGATCAATAAATGTTATAACTAAAAAATACGAAATTGATAAACAATATATAAGAGAAGACTTTTATTCAAAAGAAAATGAAGAAAAACGAAGTTGGTATTTTAAAACTTTCTCTAAACAACAAACCAATGAGTACAGAGAAAAATGGTATGATTGTATGATACTAAAAGAAATGAATATTCCATTTTTCGTATGGTTTGAAATTTATTCAATAGCTCATAATATCAATTATCCATTCAAGACGATTAATGCGAGTATATCATTAAGCCAAGTATGGGAACAAGTGGATGGAAATAAAATTAAAGCAATTCATCCACCTTTAAATGATTTAAAGATAAATACTTTAAACCGACAAATTCTAGCTACACCCTTTAAAACTGGAGCTAACAAAGATGATAAAGAACCAGTGTTAATGCAAGATATTAAATCTATATATCAACAGAACAATTATCAAAGTCAAATACTACATACAATTTCTAAACAGATAGACAGCATTGATAATAAAATAAATATTAATGAAAAAGGAAAAGTGGACCAACACACTCAACACCCTTTCTCATCAACGACCTACCCAATCTTTAAACCAACAACAAGACAAATCAAATTTCCTGAAAATGAAATTTTAAAATCAATTTCGACCAGATTAGACAGGTTAGATAAAGGAAAAGGAATAAACACTATAGATGAAGATAACAATGAATCTATCCAAACCTCCTCACAATCAGAAAACGATATACAAGAAATAAATCGAATAAAAAATAAATCAAGAAAACCATATTATCCTAGGCATACTCCACCTGATTTATTATTTGAAGAACATCACAAATATACTAGTAAAGAATACTCTGGAGAAAGTATATACGAATGGAATATAGATGGACGATCAGAATATGAAATGCTAAATTTATTTCAAGAAATGGTAATGGCTACAATGGCTTACAAAGGTAGAGGAAATAATGATCAACAATCATGCATTTTGTTAGTATCTGGATTTACTGGAGCATTAAGATATTGGTGGGATAACTCATTAGACGCAATTACACAAGAATCTATAATTAATCATGTTGAAATAAAACAACAAGAAGATGAAGAGGGATTTATGAATGATATAGAGGTGCAAAACGCAGTAGAAGTATTAATACATACTTTAACAATGCATTTTATTGGAAATCCTAAAGAAGAATTAGAAAGTAAAAAAATTATATTAACAAATTTAAGGTGTCCAACATTAGGAGATTTTAAATGGTACAAGGATGTTTTTATAACAAACATATTCCAAAGAAACGATTGTAATCAAGCATTTTGGAAAGAACGGTTTATCTCAGGATTACCATCTTTCTTTGCAGAAAGAGTAATTGGTAAATTAAAAGAGTATTCAGGAGGACAACCAATCCCTTGGAATACGATTACTTACGGACAATTATTCGCATTTATAAAGAAAGAAGGATTAGCTATATGTCAAGAACATAAAGATAAAAAACGAAATGATAAATTTAAGTTTAAAATAACTATGGGATCATTCTGTGATCAGTATGGCTATAATCAACTTAATCCTCCATCAAGAATTAAACGACTAAAGCATAGGCATAATAAAACTAATTATTTTCATAAAAATAATAAATTTAATAAAAAATCAACAAATCAATACTATACAAAGAATAATAAGCACAAATCAAATAATAAGCAGAAAATAGTATGTTGGAATTGTAAAAGACCTGGACATAAATCCACGGAATGTAAAATGAAAAAGAAGATAAATGAAATATTTCAAAATCAACCAGATATACAAGAAAAATTAACTAAACTATTAATATCAGAATCAGAAATATCAGAAGAATCAAGTTGTGATAACTCTATAGATGAGATAGGAAATATTAGTGATACTTCAATAGAATCACAAGAATTGTCTGATAATCTATGCAATTGTAAAATTATTAACGTTATAACAAAAGATATTGATAAACAATTTCTACTAGACATAATTGATAAAATTGACGATCCAAAAATTAAGAAAGAATATTTAACTAAACTAAAAGATATAATATATCAAGAAAACCAATTATCTTGCCCTCAACCCTTTAGTTTAAATAAAATATTTGACAAATATCCTACACAAAGTTTATTTAAGCAAGTAACTACGGGAGAACTACAAAATGAAGTTAAGCAATTAAAAACGCAAATTAAAGAATTACAATTAATAGTAAATCAACACGAATTAAAACAATTGCAAACGGATGCTAAATTATCATTAATAGAAGCAAAAAATACTCCAACATCTACAACTAGTTTAAATCAAGCATCTACAAGTAATACAAATCTAGAAAATGACGAAAATAAGCAAATCGACCTACCGAAGACTATATTCAAATAATTAATAAAAATCAATTATCAAAAATGGTATACAAATATTACCTTACATGTGGGACATGATTTCAAAATAAACATAATAGCATTAATGGATACAGGTGCTGATTACAACTGTATTCGCGAAGGAATTATACCAACTAAATATTATGAAAAAACAACTGAAAAATTAAGTGGAGCAAACGGAAGTAATTTAAAGGTACAATATAAACTATCATGTGCAAAAATATGTAACCAAGGATATTGCTTCAAAAATCAATTTATTCAAGTAAAAAACTTAACACAAGAAATAATATTAGGAACTCCATTTTTTACTCAAATATATCCATTCAAAGTAACAGAAATAGGAGTAACCACAAAAGTAGTAGGAACAAAATTATCATTTGAATTTTATCTCCTATGAAAACCAAAGAAAGAAATACTAAGCTTACAACAAAATTCTATTCAAAAAACAATTAATTTAATAAAAGGGAAACAAAATCATATACAATATCTACAAAATGAAATAGCATACAAAAAAATAGAAGAACAACTTAAGATGCCTTACATACTAAGCAAGATAAAAGCTATTGAAAACGATATATTAAACCAAATCTGTTCAGAATTGCCAAACGCTTTCTGGGAAAGAAAACAACATACAGTTGAACTCCCATATATAAAAGAGTTTAACGAAAGAAATATACCAACTAAAGCAAGACCTATTCAAATGAATAAGGAGTTATAGAACACTGTTAAAAAGGAAATAAATGATTTATTAGACAAAAAAATTAATCAGGTCATCCAAATCTCCCTGGAGCTGTTCGGCCTTTTATGTAAATAATCAAGCTGAAAAAGAACGTGGGATACCAAGATTAGTAATAAATTATAAACCATAAATGATGTATTACAATGGATACGATATCCAATACCTAACAAAAGAGATTTATTAAAACGACTTTATAATGCAAAAATTTATTCAAAATTTGACATGAAAAGTGGCTTTTGGCAAATACAAATTGCCGAAAAAGATAAATATAAAACAGCATTTACCGTACCATTGGACATTATGAATGGAATGTAATGCCTTTTGGTCTTAAAAACGCACCTTCTGAATTTCAACATATAATGAATGATATATTCAATAATTATTCAAAATTTACAATTGTCTACATAGATGACGTGTTAGTATACTCCACTACAATAGACCAACACATTAGTCACTTAAACACATTCCTCAGTATAGTAAAAAAACATGGATTAGTTATATCAGCCAAGAAAATTTCTTTATTCCAAACAAAAATAAGATTTTTAGGACATAATATATATCAAGGAACAATCACACCTATTTCAAGATCAATTGAATTCGCAGATAAATTTCCTGACGAGTTAAGAGAAAAAACCCAATTACAAAGATTTTTAGGATGTCTAAACTATGTTTCAGACTTCTTACCCAATCTTAGGAAAAACAATTCACCATTATTTCAACGGTTACAAAAGAATCCAAAACCATGGACTAATCAACATACCCTTTTAGTCAAACAAGTTAAGCAAAAGGTTAAAACTCTTCCATGCCTTTCCATACCAAATCCTGAAGCTGACATGATAGTTGAAAACTGATGCTTCAGAAATAGGTTATGGAGGAATTCTTAAGCAAAAATTACCACAATCAAAACAAGAATCTATAGTTCGATTCCATTCAGGAGTCTGGTTAGGACCACAAAAGCATTATTCAACAGTAAAGAAAGAAGTTCTCTCAATTGTTAATTGTATCTCAAAATTCCAAGATGACTTAATCAACAAAAAGTTTTTACTAAGAGTAGATTGCAAATCAGCAAAAGAAATATTACAAAAAGATGTCAAAAACCTAGTATCAAAACAAATATTTGCTAGATGGCAAGCAATATTATCCGTTTTCGATTTCGATATTCAATATATTAAAGGAGAAAAAAATTCTTTACCCGACTTTCTAACAAGAGAATATTTGCAGGGAAAATCCACAGATAATCAACAACAACAAGATATTCAAAATGAGTGACCAGAAGATGAAAAAGCCGATGACAGCCTCAGATTATATCAAAACCAACCACATCTCCAAGGAAGGACTTTAACTCCAAACCCTTACTCAGCATTAGCTGAATATCCTCCTCTATCTTATTCAAAAGCAGTCTCTGAAAAGTCATCAAAGATGGAAGCACAATCATCTACAGCACCCCCAAACACAACCTCAAACACTACTCCAAACACTAAACCAGTCTACTACACCAAACCTTATAAGCAACACCTTATGACGACCCCATACACTAAACCAGTAAACCTTACCCAACTCAAACCTTCATCATCGAGTCTTCTACGAGGACAGTCCCTGGCCAACAGATAACATAACAAAAACCAATCCTTTTATGAGTATATTCTAGTAGACTCTAAGTCTATAGAAATCACCCATTACAAAGACAAGACGAACCCAAACCTCATCAACTATTCAACCTGCAAATTCCTACGAATTTGTTCTACCCAAGACCTTGGTTTTATACATCATCATACAACAAAACCTTTTTCTACCCCAGGCTATCATATCGACGGCTACACCTATACCGATTACAAAAATGCTTTTTCCGAGCCTTTTTACTCAGACCCTATGACCACTCTTGGTTCTTCAGTTTTGATCAAAAACTGCACAAAGACGATACCAGGATGGTTCAACGAATGGTGGTATTGGTACGGACCAGCAGATCCGATCTACCCGACCAAGTACTCAAGAGCTCCTACCCATTCTACAAGAAACACTTATTTGATCAACCAGTTGGGCCTCTAAACAAAATTTGTTTATCATTGACATGGGATCCATGGATTGTTCATGGCATTTTACCCTTGCTATCGCTCTCCAAGACATGCCTTATTCTCTCCTCCGGAATTCAGAGTCAAATGGTGGGAAAAAAAATAACCTTGACAGATGTTCCCTTGCGGTATCCAAAAATATTTCCAAATTACAAATCAAGCCAAAACAGCAATCCAAACTATATCCAAATCTATACCTCTTCTCAACCCAACCCAAATATCCCAAACAAATCCAAGTCCACAAAAAAGACCAACATCAAGTCCAACAAGTTCAACAACCTCTTCCTCTTCCAGACATCATCAAGAAAGGACAAAAGAAAAAATGAAGAAACTTATCGCCGAAATGCTGACGCAATTTGAGGCGGAACATGATGATACAGACGATGACAACCAACAAGTGACATTATGCAACCTGAAGATCCTTACGGCGGCCCGT